>NC_079903.1:7265741-7526435 GCF_024868665.1 Triplophysa rosa | reverse complement strand
AATATTATCCTGTCATGTATAGCATGTAGTGTGTGGCCATGAACATTTTAGAATGTCTCTGTAAATATGAATAAATGCTCGATGAAACAACATTGTTGCTTGTGAGCAGGATCAAACTATTGTTTCTGGCTATATATGCATCCATGCATAGTTTAACGGGGTAGAAACGTGACAGGTAGGAAAAAAGATCCTGTCCCAAAATATCTCCAACCCCTTTTAAATATTATCCGTCATTTGTAACATGTAGTGTGTGTGGCCTTGACATTTTTGCATGTCTCTGTAAATATGAATAATGCTCGATGAGACAAAAATGTTGCTTGTGAGCAGGGATCAAACTAATTGTTTTTCACTATATGTGCATCTCATGACAACTAAGAATGTTGCTGTCAGGGGAGTTTCTCCTATATTCAATGAGAAACAAAGTCAAATGAGGACCGGGGCTTCAAACCACCAACCAGCCAATGTCAAACCCAAAGCACTAACCATACACAAAGTTGACTGCTGTAAAAGCACTCGCCTGAAGTGAAGCTCATCAAGGGTAATATTTGCCAGCTATTGCAGCGAAACTGCGTCTCACAGCTGAGAATTCTCCTGTCACATACTGTTCCACCTGTGTTCATGAGATAGAAGTCCCTACTTGTCTCAAACTTGCACTGCCATGACTTTCAAAACAAGCACAGTAGGTTCTTAGAGTTTAGAGCTTATATATATTTAATCTTTCAAAGGCAGAAAACGTATTATGAGCAACTAACAACGTTGCTGTCCAGACGAGGGTTCCCTTGCTCAGTGAGAAAAAAGGAAGGCGACCAGGCTTCAAACCATCAATCTGCCCATCCAAACCCAAAGCAAAGTGAAGGCAGGCAAAGTAGAAAAGTGGCAGATCCTGCCCCCAAATTTTCCCAAACCCTTTCAAATATGATCTTGTCATGTGTAACATGTAGTTGGTGTGGCCTTGACATTATAGCATGTCTATGCAAATATGAATAAATGCTTGATGAGACAATCAGTGTTGCTTGTGTGCAGCCATGAAATTCAATGTTTTTGACTATAGGTGCTCCCGTGACAACTAAGAATGGTTGTGTTTAGTTGAGTGGTTAGATATTTTCTTCTACTAAATAAATATAAGACCACAAAATCAAGAATTGTGAAGTGTTAAGCTCACTTTACCTTACTGGCTATAGGGTAGGAGGAAGGGATGCCTTCTGGCTATTCATGGGAGGAGGGGATTCCTTCTAAGCTAAACATTCTTTGTCCGAACTGCTATACCTTATTTGGTCATTCTGTGAACCCTTGGACATATGAAACCTGCCAGATGTCTTTTGGCACCTTATATAAAGACTTGTAGTTTCTAGAATAAATGAGTTCAAAAGCTTGATGACTCTCTGTGTATTGTTTTTGTGCTCCCAGATCTGCAGAAGAATTCTCTCACAACATCCAACCTATTTCTGATTTGATTTTAATGGTGATCCAAAACACAGAAAGAAACTTAGTGTTCGAAAGGAACTAGAAGTTTTACAAGTGGGGGCTTTCGTCCTGTTTACTCATCGGTAATCCGGTGAAATTTTGATAATTCTGTGTTTTGAAGACCGCGCTAGACTGAAAGACGTTCTACGGGTATCCAACAGTATCACACAGGTAAGAGTTTTTTATAACCTTCCTTTGACATACTGTTGATGGCAGTTTCCGCACGTTCGTGATGGGTTTCTGCAGATGTGTGTGACACTCCGTGATGTTAACCGAGGGCCAGGTTTCGTCCTTGTAGTCAAGAGGCACATGACGCGCGCATTTTGATATATTAACTATATTACATACTTGTAATAAGTAACGAAAAAAAAAAGAGTTGGATTTTGTGGGGGGAGTTTTCGTCTTTTACTTTCCTTTTCTAACATTTGCTTTGTTTATTCGTTGAGTATGGGACAAGAAATATCTAGACCACTACCATCTGAAACGCCGATAGATTTTATATTCAGAAATAACAAGGGTTATTGGACACAACCATTTGTTGATAATTTGGCTGGATGGTCTGAAAGCGCTGACGAATATCCTAGATTCGGTTCTTTTAAAAATGATGATATGGAGTTAATGAAATCCATGGTTAAGGCTGGATGGGGTGATCCCCAATGGGATTATAAATATATGTGCGAATTGTGTGAAATTTGGAAAAAAAAGAAAAAAAATATGGAACCAAGGTCCCGAGCGTGTTAATAAATCGAACAAAATATCGATCGATGCGCCGTCAACCATAAAGACACCTCCACCTTATGATACAGCAGTTATTTCTGTCCAAACTCATGCTCAGACCAGCTCAAATTTGTATCCCTCATTGCTTTCTTATTCACAACCTCCCCCTCCCGAGTTAAACAAAGAAACTTTCCACGCTGCAGCTCAGCCATCAATGGCATGGGTCCAAGAGGAACCTAGAATTATTATTAAGCCAGCAACAATGACAGACATAAATACTATATGTAAAAACCTCTTGAGCAGGTTAAGCATTTTTCTAGATGTCCGTGCTCATGTCTGTAGACATCTGACCCATGCCACAAATACCAAGCTAAATAAGGGCGAATCCGTTTCTGCTTTTGTTTCTCATTTTAAACGTGTGGGGGAAGAAGACGCTCGTATTCCAGTAGGAGGTGAAATGTCCTCACTGTTTATAAATACGTGCTTAAATAATATGAATCCTGATTTGGCACATTTGGTTCGTGTAACGACTGCAAATTTAATGCAACAAACTGTTGAAGATTTTTGCAAACGCATTCGTGAGTTAGATGCATCTGGTAGTTTCACTTCTTTTCTGTTTAAGCCGAAACAGGAAGTAATGCTGGCAGCTTCTCAACAGCAAATGGCTGCAGTGTCGGTGCGTACCAGAGGGAACCAAAGGGGCGGACCTCAATATAATCGGGGCCCGCCTCGGGGAGGTCTTAAAAGGTCCGGGGTGTGTCGTTATTGTGGTAAGCCAGGCCACTGGGAGAGAGAGTGTAGACTGAAACAGGAACATGACATCGGACGTCTGCCTCGAGCACCACAGATAAACCGTACTCAAGCACCACTATATGGCAGTGGTTCTGCTGATCAATATCAGGTGTCTTGGGTGAACAAAACAATTCAAAACATGTTTAGGGGTGCCCACAGAGCGATTTCAGTCCAGATGCACAGTCAATGATTTGTTTTTCTTTTAGCAATCGCACGGATGAACTACCCATTGTAAATTTAGAAGTAAATGGGGTAGATTACTCATTTTTAATCGACACTAGTGCTACGTGTTCATCTATTTCTGCTAAATTTTATGAAGGGCCGATCACAAATCGTACTATGCGCTCTGTTGGGGTTTCAGGGACTGAAGTTATTTGTCACATGACACCTGCCATTGAGGTAAAGACACTTAATCATCTGCCTTTCTTTCATAAATATGTAATTACTCCAAATTCACCATTGAATCTTTTGGGCAGAGATCTCATGCATAAACTTAGCATTGAGATTGTATTTTCAGACAGCTCTGTTAATTTTTCTTTGCTTTCCGATGTCTCAAATGCAACTGTGGAATTAATGCCACACTTCATGTGTAATGATGAACCACAACAATTTAAACACAACATTGTTGAGGTAAACCCAACGTTGTGGTCACAGTATAAAGATGAATCAGGCCTTGTTGGTATACCCCCTCACAAGGCGAAATTGATCACACAGAAGCCTGTGTACATGAAGCAATACCCATTGTCACCTGATAAGGTTGAGGGTATTCAACCGATAATTTATCATTTTTTGAAACAAGGGGTTATTGTCCCCACTCACTCACCTTACAATAAACCAATCAATCAAAATCAGGAAAGCTGATGGATCAAGTTGGCGTTTGACACAAGACTGGAGGGCTACTAATTAATTAATAATTCCTCTGGCCCCGATTGGGCCTGATGTTCCAACTATTCTAAATTCAATACCACACAATCACACCCACTTCGCAGTGGTGGATTTGTGTGCAGCCTTCTTCTCTATCCCCGTCCATGCAGATACTCAGCCATTGTTTGCATTTACATTTAAAGGTGCGCAGCTGACCTGGATACGCCTTGCTCAGGGTTTTGTTGAAAGCCCAGCCGTCTTCTCCGCTGTGGTGAAACGTGTTTTGGACACCATAACTGACCTGCCGTCCACGGTATGTGTCCTACAGTATACTGATGACATTTTAATCTCCGCTGAAACTGAGGCAGACTATTTGCAGGCCTCAATTGTTGTCTGAAATGTGCTTGTGAGCTCTGGATTTAAAGCCTCGAATGACAAACTGCAGTGGGTGCAACCCAAAGTCCATTACCTGGGTCACATCATTTCACCGGGCCTAAAGGCAATTTCAGCTGAGAGGGTGCAGCTGATAAAAACTATGCGTACTCCTGCAACTGTGATACAGCTACAAAGTTTTTTGGGGTTGGTGAACTATTGCCGTGCATGGATACCTGACTGTACGTATCATGACAAAGGTCTACGATGTCTCATTCAACATGGCATGGGTCCGAGGGACTCGTTGAACTGGACTTCTGAAGTGGAAGAACATTTTGATGCATTGAAGATTGCTGTCACGTGCGCTCCTGCATTGGGGCTACCAGACTATTCAAGGCCGTTTCACTTGTATGCGGGGGGAGGCTATGGGTGTTGCAATGGGCGTTTTGACCCAAGAGCATGGCAGCAAACCACGCCCTGTTTCTTATTTGTCCAAACAATTAGACCCGATAGTCCATGGAATGCCTGCATGCCTTCGTGCTGTGGCTGCGGAGATGGTAAGAATGGCTGAGAAAATAGTTTTATCACATCCTTTGATTTTATACACCACTCACCAGGTGGGTGTTATTTTGCACAATTTGAAGACACAGCACATGACGGCCCAAAGGAGGTCTGGCTATGAAGCAACGCTGCTAGCCACGGAAAATTTAACCATTAAGCCCACTTCGGTTTCTAGCCCAGCAATTCAGTCGCTGTATGGCTTATCCACATTGATAACTGAAACTGTACCTCATGATTGCATGAATGATATTGAGCGCTCCACTTCGGCCAGGGTCGATCTGAAAGATACGCCCCTGGATGGGGGGAGCACTTATACACTGTAAAAAGTAATGAGTAGAGTTTAATTTCTGGGGTAATCAGTTTCCACAGATTTTCTAAGTAAATTCATTCATAATTTTTAAGATGATTAAACTTAACAACAACTTTGTATAGTGTAGAGAATTTAGCAACAACGTCTGCTAGCCGTACAGGTCAATTAATTAACTGGGTTATCGAGGACCCATAACCCGGTGGCAGGTGTTCGTAGTTATTTGTGTCCAATAAGTCTAGCTGTTCAAATTCCAGTCGCTTGTGGTATACGGTGAGTCACACAAGATTACGGGTAGGTAGATGTCTCAAACAAATACGATAGGGGAGCATAGTAGGGCGTGTCCTAGCGAGATCTAGATTGCACTGAATGACTGTAACGACCTTTTTAAGATGTAATGCGACTGCGGGCTCTCAGGTTGTCGAGTTTGGCCAGGGTCGATGTCGTGACAGACTGACGCGGGGACTCTGGATGGGGGGAGCAGAAGAAGCTGTCACTCAACTTCACCATGCTGAAGGATGTGCTGCGTGTTCAAGACCGTTTTGATGGAGTTGTGAAGTCTGTGTTGGATATGCATGTGAACAGGAGGGTGAGAGGTTGAGGTCTATGTGACATAACTCGCCGGGCTGCAGAAGATTTGCATTAATGAAGCATTGAGTTAACAAATTAGGCAAGTGCACCTGAGATTTTTTTATAGCGGATAGAAATAATGGGGGATATTGAGAGTCGGGGTAGTTATACGGGGGGCCAGCGGTTTATTATGATTTGGCGCCCAGTACTTGGAGTCTAGCACCTTCAGAGGTATATGGTATTGGATACGCTATAAAGCTCTTCTGTGTATGCGGCAAACCAATATCACATGCAGAGTTGGTGGGAGATCTATTACAAGCTGTAATGTTGCCATCTGAACTAGCTGTAGTGAAGGTCAAGGGACATGCGTCAGGAGATGAACCAGACGCTGTTGGCAACAGAAATGCTGATGAAATGGCCAAATGGGCCGCGGAACATGCAGAGTTTTCCCCATATCAGAGAGCGCAGAGTAGGGACGTAGAAACAATGATGTTTGCACATGTATCATGCGTTCCTGACATAGATTTGAAAATTTTGCAAAGTCAACCCACACAGGGAGACGTGAAACATTGGGCAGAAAATGGATGCGCCCCAGATGCTAACGGTTTGATAAGAGATAAAAACGGCCGAATCGCATTACCAAAGCTGTCTTTGGTGGTATTGATAAGACATTACCACGGTATTTCGCACAACAGCGCGTCTAAAGTTACACAGATGATTAATCGCCTGTATTGTATACAGGATACAGCAAAAATGGTCAAACTAATTGTAGACTCGTGTTTAATATGCGCCAAAACAAACCCTCACAGGAAAACGCCACACGACGCGTTACCGTTTCCAGAAGCACCTTTTCAGTGCCTTCAGATAGATTTTTCTCATATGCCAGCGGTCGGAAATCTAAAATACATGCTAACTATCGTCGATAGGTTTTCAAAATGGCCTGAAGTTTTTGCGTGTGCGAAGGAGGATGCGAAAACGGTAGTGAAAATACTGTCGAAAGAAGTAATTCCACGCTTCGGCATTCCTATGACTATCGAAAGTGACAACGCCACGCCATTCACATCGAAAGTGACCAAACTATTGGCTAAAGCGTTAGCCATAGATTGGCACTATAATATACCCTATCACCCGCAGTCGTCGGGGGTGGTGGAACGAACACACCGAACAATCAAAGATAAGATCACGAAAGCCTGTATGGAAACAAGCAGGAAATGGCCAGATGTGCTACCAGCCGTATTGGCAGAAATGAGAATGACCCCATCCTCAACGACAAAATACTCACCATTTGAGATTATGATGGGTAGACCTTTCCCGACCCCTTGGGTCAAAGGTCGCGCAGGCGTTTCTTCCCTAGGAGACATGGAGGTGATCCTGGATGACCACGTGATTTCCCTTATTGATAAACTGAATTCTGTGTGTGCTGATGTTTCTCTTTCTCTCCCTATTCCGTCAGATAAGCCCACCCATAATTTCATTCCAGGCCAACAGGTGCTGATTCGGAGTCTGAAACCAGTCGCCGTGGGGGAACCGAGATACCTGGGCCCAGCTGTAGTTATCGCAGTAACGAGAACTGGAGTGCTTACGGATCATCAACCGCAGTGGATTCACGCATCCAGGCTGAAGCATCTGCCAACATCCGCATCACCAATTGAAACTGTAGGGCCTAAGAAGCCTGCCCAAAGTGTGTAACAGGGCACTGGTGAGAGGGCTTGCGCCAGACAGAAGATCCTTGCTCTTTTAGTGGGTGAGGGGGCCACCTGTCGGCTGAACATAGGGCCTGGGCAAATTTTGCCCCATTTATAGCTTCCCGATCACCTCTGAAGGTTCCCCTGTTACACATTTGGGTCTAAATTGTCCAATATGTCAGTCATATTTTTGGTATTGATCCTGGCCGGTGCACAAGCAATTAAATTAATAGATGAAGATGATTCATGGTTAGACCATGACGATCCACCACATTCATATGCCACAAACGTGGTGGAGACTGACTAATTACCCGTAAAGACAAGTGACATTAAAGGTAATTGTTATGTATGTACTTTATTACCACATAGTTCCCACTCTACTAAACTGGATGTAAAGGTGCTGAAGTTGGAATACCATGTAGATTGTGTATTGTCTGCAGTTACGCTGCTTCTAGACGTACAGACATGGCGCTCTCCAGTACAATGTTTCAATCCTGATAATAGTACAGATAAGTTCATCATGAGTATGGATACTGTCCCGCAAGTTGTATCTCCTATGGGGACAGTAATAGCCGTGCCAAAGGGACTATGGTGTGTAGAGAGAGAGACTGAGGGAGAAAATGGACTAGGACAGATCCCATTGTCACACTGTAAGGAGGTGTGGAATACCTCGACGGCTGGAGGATGCTGTTTAAATTGCCTATTGGATAACACTTTCATGGATGGAAATCCACAGATGAATAAAATTCAGTGTAAAGGCCAAGATGGGTTAGGATTGGGTATGATGAACACACAGTTAACTTGGAGACGAGCTAATTACACAGCCAAAAATTATTGCTTGGAATAGGTAGGCCAAATATTCACAGCCACCCGCTCGTGCCTTCAGACAAAGGCACAAGAATATCAGCCGATTGGTGGTGGTTGTGTGGACATAGAGTGTACACAGCGCTACCAAGAAATTGGACAGGAAGGTGTGCTTTGGTAGAACCAGCAAACACAATAATAATAGTTGGAAGTCAATCAAAATTGAGCAGAATGAAAAGAGAGTTGGCTGATAGAGGTAAAACACCAGCCATTGCTAGATCAAACCCAATGCCTAATGAGCATAGATTATGGACAGGATGGGAAAACATTTTGGGAATCGATTTTCCATGTGTTGGGGTATCTGGTTTACAAATTGAGGTTGAAATAACCAGATATGAATTGATTAAATGTATGAATGACAACACTAGAATATTTGATCACATAAAAGAAGAACTGAGAGGTTTGAGATTAATGACATTACAAAATAGACTGGTANATGAGCCTTGGCCCAGAGAAAACGCCTGCGCTTCTGGATCATGTTTAGATATGGCTTCTTTTTTGACCTATAGAGTTTTAGCCGGCAACGGCGAATGGCACGGTGGATTGTGTTCACCGACAATGTTTTCTGGAAGTATTCCTGAGCCCATGTTGTGATTTCCATTACAGTAGCATTCCTGTATGTGATGCAGTGCCGTCTAAGGGCCCGAAGATCACGGGCATCCAGTATGGTTTTCCGGCCTTGACCCTTACGCACAGAGATTGTTCCAGATTCTCTGAATCTTTGGATGATATTATGCACTGTAGATGATGATAACTTCAAACTCTTTGCAATTTTTCTCTGAGAAACTCCTTTCTGATATTGCTCCACTATTTTTCGCCGCAGCATTGGGGGAATTGGTGATCCTCTGCCCATCTTGACTTCTGAGAGACACTGCCACTCTGAGAGGCTCTTTTATACCCAATCACGTTGCCAATTGACCTAATAAGTTGCAAATTGGTCCTCCAGCTGTTCCTTATATGTACATTTAACTTTTCCGGCCTCTTATTGCTACCTGTCCCAACTTTTTTGGAATGTGTAGCTCTCATGAACTCCAGAATGAGCCAATATTTGGCATGACATTTCAAAATGTCTCACTTTCAACATTTGATATGTTATCTATACTCTATTGTGAATAAAATATAAGTTTATGAGATTCGTAAATTATTGCATTCCTTTTTTATTCACAATTTGTACAGTGTCCCAACTTTTTTGGAATTGGGTTTGTACATAGACATGCTAAAATGTCAAGGCCACACAAACTACATGTAACACATGACAGGATATTATTTGAAAGGGTTTGGGAACACTTGGGGCAGGATCTGCCACGATTCTACCTTGCCTGCCTTCACTTTGCTTTGGGTTTGGGATAGGCAGGTTTGTGGGTTGAAGCCCAGTCCCCCTTCTTATTTCTTATTGAACACAGGGGAACCCTGTGTTCACATATTGTTCCAGCTGTGTTCCATGAGATAGAAAGTCCCTGCTTGTCTCACACTTGCACCGCTGATTTAATTTCAAAATCAATACAAGTAGGTTCTTAGAGTTTAAGGCTCATTTCATTGAATCTTTCAAAGCAGGAAAACGTATTATGACGACTAAGAACGATGCTGTCAGGTGAGGTTTCCCTGTGCTCAACGAGGGGAAAAAAAGATGGGGTGCGGTATTTCAAAGCACCAACCTGCCTATCTCAAACCCAAAGCACTAATCACTACAGCAGTTGGCCGATTTACCCTCCTCCCTGGAAACTTATTCTGACACGTGTAACATTTAGTGTTTGTGGCCATGTACTTTTAGAATGTCTATGTAAATATGAATAAATGCTTCACGAGACATACAGTGTTGCCAGTGGTTAATTAGTAAATTCTGAGGTGCTGGAACAAGGGGGCCTTGCAGATCCTGCAAGTTAGTGTGGTGTGGAGCAGTAACGGAATGGGCAATATTTGTGGGGCTTTCTATCCAACTATTTATGTTTTGAAAATGCCCATAAGAAAGCCTAAATGGAATCGGACATGCGAAAATAATCTCAGAATTACCAAAGAATTTGAACATGCTAGAGGCAGATTTTATCTCGCGTTTACCTTAGTTCAAATGCGCGTAAAGGTGATGGAAACAGTTAATTGCCATATTTAATTTATTATAAATAAGTGTTGTGCTTGTAAAACACCCAAAACTCAGCCATCGATATTTGTGTACAATTCAGAAGTTTAACGTCAAACTTAAATTACAAAGGCATTTTGTGCGTGAGCGCGTGCTGGTGGAGGCTAATGTGTATAACAAATTAGGCATNATAAAAAACTGGATGAGTAACAACTTTTTATTACTGAACTCGGACAAAACGGAAGTGTTACTTATTGGACCGAAAACTGCTATAAGTAACAACCAAGAATACTGTTTAACTATTGACGGATGTTCCATAAAACCCTCGTCGTCAGCAAAGAATCTTGGCGTTCTATTCGATAGTAATCTGTCATTTGAGAGCCACGTCGCCAACACCTGTAAAATTGCGTTTTTCCATCTTAAGAATATATCTAAACTACGTCATATGCTGTCAATCTCAGATGCAGAGAAGTTAATTCATGCATTCATGACATCAAGACTAGATTACTGTAATGCACTGTTAGGTGGTTGCCCTGCAGGCTTATTACAAAAACTCCAATTGGTCCAAAACGCGGCAGCTCGAGTTCTTACACGTACAAAAAAGTATGAACATATTAGCCCGGTTCTGTCAACCTTGCACTGGTTACCTATAAAGCATCGCGTTAACTTTAAAATCTTGCTTATTACCTATAAAGCCTACATGGTTTAGCTCCTCAGTACTTGAATGAACTCCTTTTGTATTACAGTCCTTCACGTGCATTACGCTCTCAGGCGTCCTGTCAGTTGGTAATACCTAGAATTTCAAAATCAAGTGCAGGTGGTAGATCCTTTTCCTATCTAGCGCCTAAACTTTGGAATAGTCTTCCCTGCACTGTCCGGGAGGCAGACACACTCTGTCAGTTTAAATCTAGACTAAAGACGCATCTTTTTAATCTTGCATACACTACTCTTCCATAATATAAATCTTTAGAGGGTTTAGGCTGCATTAGTTAGATCAACCGGAACCAAAAACACAACTGATGTACTTGTTGCATCAAAGAGTACAGAACAGTACTCTACTCTCAGCCAGTCTTGTCTCATTGTTCCAAGGTTACCACAGCGAGCAGGATGCAGTTCATGGCCTGACCTGATGGTAGAGCGGAGAATGGGAAGTGGGGACCTGACAAGAGCTGAGATGATAGAGCTGGATAAAGAAGGACGCGGTCTCTTGACATGTCTTCACCACAAAACTTCAAATGTTATTAGATTATTAATGATAATCTTAAACTAAATTTATTTTATTATTAAGTTTATTTATTTTATTTAGCCTTGTTGTGCAAGTTCTCTGGAGCTTGTGCAGAGGCAGCAGCTTTTGCCAGAGGGGAACTGGAATCCCCTGGTTGGGCCTGGGTTCTCCTGAGGTTTTTTTTCTCGATTAGAGTTTTGGGTTCCTCGCCACCGTTTGCATACTGTTTTTGCACTATCTGCCTGACCGGGGGGGCTGCTTTAGAATCTTAAAGTTTTACTTAATTAATATTGCATATAGGAATTTATAGTCTGTTATATTTGACCTGTGCTTCTCTCTCCTTTATCCTAAATGTGTGCTCTCACTGAGCGTGTGTGCGTACTTGTCCGTGTACGTACGTGTGTGTGTGTGTTGTGTGTGTGTGTGTGTGTGTGCGTGTGTCTCTGTGTCTGTGTGTGTTGGTGCGTGTTGTGTGTGTGGAGTGTTTTGTGTGTGGGTGTGTCTGTCTTCTGTGTTTTCAACCTTTTCTTGTTTTTGCAGGTACAACTTTGATTGTTTTGCTTGTAGTCAATGTGTCTCCTGTACAGCTGCTTTGTAACAATGAAAATTGTAAAAGCGCTATATAAATAAAGTTGAGTTGAGAGTTGTCATAATACGTTTTCTTGCTTTGAAAGATTAATGATGTGAACCTCAAACTCTAAGAACCTACTTGTGTTGGTTTTGAAAGTCAGCAGTGCAAGTTTGAGACAAGTAGGGACTTCCATCTCATGGAACACAGGTGGAACAATATGTGACAGGAGAATTCTCAGCTGTGAGAGACAGTTCCCCTGCAATAGCTGGCAAATATTACCCTTGATGAGCTTCACTTTCAGGCGGAGTCTTACAGCAGTCCAACTGGTGTAATGTAGTGCTTTGGGTTTGACATTGGCAGGTTGGTGGTTTGAAGCCCCGGTCCTCATTGACTTTGTTTCTCATTGAATATAGGAGAAACTCCCCTGACAGCAACATTCTTAGTTGTCATGAATGCACATATAGTGAAAAACAATTAGTTTGATCCCTGCTCACAAGCAACATTGTTTGTCTCATCGAGCACTTATTTATATTTAGAGAGACATGCAAAAATGTCAAGGCCACACACTACATGCTATACATGACAGGATAATATTTAAAGAGGGTTGGAGGTAATTTTGGGACAGGATCTGTTTTTCCTACCTGTCACGTTTCTACCCCGTAAACTTATGCATGGATGCATATATAGCCGGAAACAGTAAGTTTGATCCCTGCTCACATGCAACACGGTTTGTCTCATCGAGCATTTATTCATATTTACAGAGACATGCAAAACTGTCAAGGCCACACACTACATGCTAAACATGACAGGATAATATTTAAAGCAGGTTGGAGGTAATTTTGGGACAGGATCTGTTTTTCATACCTGTCACGTTTCTACCCCCCTGTTAAACTTATTGCATGGATGCATATATTGCCAGAAACAATACGTTTGATGCATGCTCACAAGCAACACTGTATGCCTCATAAAGCAATCATACATATTTACACAGATATGCTAAAATTCCAAGCCCACGCACACTACATGTAACACATGACAGGATTATATTTAAAAGGTGTTTGGGTTCATTTTGGGCTGGATCTGTTTCACTCAACTGCCAGGATTCTACTACATTTAAACGTATGCATGGATGCATTCATAGTCCAGTACAATTAGTATTATGCATGCACACAAGCAACACTCAGGGATTAATTTTTTCTGGAACAAGCGGATCCGGCACTCCCGAACTCCGATCCGGTACATCATTTGGCAGATTCCGCTCCTCAAGCGCTAGTGGAAAACATTCGCTCTGACCTATTGCGTGCATATATTTAATTAAAAAGCACTCGTAATATTTATGATGGAAAATAACTATTTTATTTTGATAATGAACAGGCTGTCATGTTGCTGCAAGTTGAAATATTGTGTGTGCACACCAGCGCAATCGCTTGAGCTTTTACTTATAACGGCAGGAACAACTCGAAAAAACTCTGGGAATATTTATGGTAATTTATATATTGAATAGGACTTGTCGTGATGGACACTTCAGAGAGAGATATTTGTGTTGTTGGACAAGTTTTACTAAATGCTGCGAAGAGACGGAGAAGAACTGATAAAATACGCTTAACGGATGATTAGATGCTTAACAGTGCAAACGTGTATCACACGCGAGAACTGTTGCGGAGACTTTACTCGCACCAGCATTATTTCAAACATCAAATTAACCAGAGCGAACGAGACGAGTGGATGAAATCATTGATGAGCGCACATAAAGACAGAAACGCGTGCATTAAACATGAGAACTGTTGCGGAGACTCTGTACTAACATAAACAACATATAACCAGGTCGAATGAAACGAGTGGATGAAATTATTGATCAGCGCACATACATGGATCGCTATGGTAAACACGGGAAGCGTAACGAGCGTGCACCACGCCAGATGTGTTACTGAGACTGGCCATCTTTTCTAACATTAACATTATTTAACTGCCGCAAACGAGTCAAGTCTGTGAGAGGAGGCGGGGCTCTGTTATGCGTTCACGTGCAGTGTGTTAACTCACTGTCGGAAAAGAGAAAGAGGGCGGGAACGCGCAGCTGATATCGATACGTGGGACATGGGTATTGGAACCGTTTCAGATTCTTCAGTATCGATACTTATCGAAATATCGATATTTTTGACAACACTAACCCACAGCATGTCTCATCATCTCTGCTGTGGGCGGTCCCTATTTCACGTGCAAAATGCCATCACGCAGCAGACAGATGGCCCTGTCCCCATTTATGCATCAATTTATGCAACACTTTACACACCCTTACATGCACCCCCCTTAAATTATGCTAAACTGGGGAAGCGCCTATGCAGTAGAAACCTTAATACAAGAACTAGGAAAAAAAAAAAAAAGATGACAGTGTGAATGTCCTTGACACATTTTAGCATAAATGTCAATTACAAAATTCCTCCATAGGAAGTATGCAAGTATGGACCGGTACCAAAATCCAGACTTAACACAGACTTAAAGAGATGCCCTTAAACACCTCTCCTTACATACACAATTCAAGGATAGAAATTACTTCTTAAAAGACAATCTCAACTCAAACTGGCAAAATACAACTTATAAATCACCCATGAAAAAGGTTTTTCACTACATCAAAAAGAGAAATCACTGATGGTGATGAATCATGCACAAACTGGCTATTCATCTCACATATCAATCTTTGTGGAGGTTTAATGGTCCTAACAGCCCTAGTACTAACTGTGTCTGTTTGAATGCGTTCTGGTTGATTGCAAATTACAGGGTCAACTGTATCCGAAACAGGGTTATTGACTACATGTGAAAGTGGAAAAACTGGCAGGGTCAGGGAGTGCTGAGAGGAACTCCGATCCAACTTATCGTCAGGAGGTAGTCCTTCATCCAACAAATGCGGTACGTTACTTCCCTGTTCAGTGCATACCGAGCTACTACGGGTATCAGAGTCTGCCTTTGAATTTGAATTGTGCACATCCAAATAACACTGAATTTCAGACAAAACAACTGAGTCACTGTCATTATCAGGACAGCTGTGCTGATCAGACTGGATAACCCAGGAAGCTGTTCTCTTATCACTCTCGGGATGATCAGGCAAGTCTGTAATTGAATCACTTGAATGGGCCTTGGATGGTAAATCGACTTCATCTTTGTACAGAAAGTTAACAGGGAGTAAGAGATTCCTGTGCACAGTCTTTTCTCTGCCTGTTTCAGTACCTCTTATCCGATAGACATTAATGGGCGATCTCACTGATATCACTTCATAAAGGCAGGACTCCCACTTATCTGCGATTTTTCGTTTGCCACGCTCACCACGGTTTGCTAGAAGGACTCTGTCACCAATGGTCAAAGGTGATCCTTTCACTTTCCGATTGTAGATCCTTGCATGCCGGGCTTGCTCAGTAGAACTGTGCTTCTGTGCAATTTTCGCAGCTTCGCCGAGGTCACATTTGAGCCTGGATATGAAATTGGAATATTTCACAACAGTATCATCCCTGAGAACATGTTGGAACATCATATCGATTGGAAGACGTGGAACTCTCCCGAACATCAGATAGAAAGGCGCAAAGCCCGTGGTCTCATGAACGGTGCAGTTATAACAGAATGTCAGCATCTGCAAAGACTGTGGCCACTTGTCTTTGGACTGGGGAGGCAGAGCTCTTATCATGTTCCCTAAAATTCTGTTGAAGCGTTCTTTGATCCCATTTCCCATTGGGTGGTAAGGAGTGGTGTGCAATTTCTTGACACCTGACATATTCAGCAACTCCTTCATTAATTTGCTCTCGAAACTTGGACCTTGATCCGAATGCACTAGCCTAGGGAATCCGTAAACACAGAAGAGACCATTCCATAAGTGATGAGCAACCTGTTTTGCAGACTGGTTCTTACAGGGAAAAGCGTAAGCTAATTTAGTGAAATGATCTGTTGCTACAAGAACATCCACACTCTTGTCACCCCACTCTGCTGTCCAGAAATCGATACAGATGAGTTCCATCGGCTCAGAAGTACGTATGTTCTCAAAAGAAGCACAATCTTTCAGTTCAGGAGTCTTTCCTACAATACATCGCATGCAGGTCCTTACATAATTTGCTATGTCATGTTCCATGCCTATCCAAAAGAACCGTTGTCTGGCCAATGAAAGAGTTCTGGAGCGCCCTTGATGACCAGCTGTATCATGTAGACCATGAAGCACTTGTTGTTTCAGAGCATCTGGGACAATGAATGGATGCAACTTTTTGTTAATGTGATTGACTCTTTTGACTTTGAAAAGCACGCCGTCTCTGATGGTAAGTTTTTTCCAATGCTTGAGAATCTTCAAGACACTTCGAGGCTCACTAGCACGCTCACGCTTGTCAGGACGTCGATGTCTCTGAACATAAAAGAGTGCTCTGCTCACAGCAGTGTCCTGTTCTTGTGCAGCTGAAAGTGTGCTCACATTGAGCGCGGCAGTCTGGTCCACATCAAGGACGTGTGGAATGGATTCCACACCCATGAATCGTCCTACACCACCAGAACAATGCACGTCCAAAACAGCAGCAACATCTGGTGAACTCAAAGCACCTGCTGTTGTCTGACATTGACCGCCAACTCCAGTCGCTCCAGAAGAATCGTCAGCAGGACTGAATACTTGACAGTTAGTGGTAAGGCGGAAAGAATCTTGAACGACTTGATCCGCGACTCCATCAACCATACTGAGCAAAGACTGGTAAGGTTCAGTTACAAGTCGATGGCTTACACTGGATTGGACGAAAGGTTCCCTGCTCAACACCTCTGCGACTATGTTCTTAGAACCAGGTACATATTTCAGGTCGAAGCTAAAGGAAGCTAGCTTAGCAACCCAGCGTTGCTCGCAAGCATCGACTCTTGGCTTGGTGAGTATGTAGGTGAGGGGATTATTGTCCGTCCAAGTTATAAAATGACGCCCCTTCAACCAATAATGAAACTTGTCACATATCGCCCACTTAAGTGCGAGGAATTCTAGCCTGTGAGCTGGGTAATTCATCTGAGATCGTGATAGCGTCTTGCTAGCAAAAGCAACTGGCCTGGCCAACGTGCCACCCTCTGGGATCTGGGAAAGAACAGCACCCAATCCATCAAATGAGGCATCTGCAGCTAGTATGAAGTCGTGTTCGAAGTTTGGGTGAGACAGCGTTACACTTGAGAGAAGATCCTCTTTCAAAGTGTCAAATGCTTTCTGACATTTGTCTGTCCAGTCTGGTGGTGAGAGTTTTACACACACAGCTTTCAAGTTGAGCTTCCTCCTCCTGCCTCTAGAGCCTTTTGTGTCTGTTTTGGAGATAAGATCGAACAGAGGCTTTGCTTTGGCAGAACATCTCTCTATAAAATGTTGGTAGTATAATACCATACCTAGGAATGATCTGATCTTTCTGTGGCATGGAGTGATTCCATCAGAGTCCATCAAGTCAACTGCTTTAACATCCACAATAGCCTTTACTTTCCCAGAGTCTGTTTTTACACCATCTTCACAAATTACATGGCCAAGAAACTTGACTGATTTTCTCAAGAAATAGCATTTTTTAGGGGAAAGCTTAAGATTGTGGGCCTTGAGTCTTGAGAACACCATCTCCAGCCTTTCAAGTGCAACCTGCTCGTTGGGAGCAAAAACCATGAGATCATCAAGGCAGCACAATAAACTTGTGAAGTTCTTGTCACCAAAGATTGACATCATCATACGCATGAATGTAGCTGGGCTATTGCAGAGGCCCTGCAACATCCTGTTATATTCATGCAGTCCAAATGGAGACGAGAAAGCGGTATATTTCTTATCGTCCTCATGCAAAGGAACATTATAGAAGCCTGAGGTAAGGACCATAGTCGAGAAGAAAGCATTCCCCCCAAGAGCAGCTAAGGTGTCTGACTGGTGTGGTAGAGGATGAGCGTCTTTTACTGTTCTGGCGTTCAACCACCGGAAGTCGGTACAGATCCTCAGATCACCGTTTTTTTTCCACACCAGGACAAGAGGAGAAGCATACTCACTATTTGATTTTCTGATAATACTCTTCTCTTCCATTTCATCCAACGCTACTCTCAGTTTCTCATAATGGCCTGGAGGTACACGACGGTAGGGGAGACGAAAGGGTTTGTCATCCACTAAGCGGATCCGATGTACAAAATCTTTGGCTTCACCACAATCCATCTTGTTCCTTGAAAATATGGACTCATATTTCTTTATGAGATGGAGTAATTTCATTTTCCATGAAGAAGACACTTTGCACGCTGTCAGATCTAGGTCTACCAATCCCGAGTCATTCAAGATTCGCAACATCTCATCCTCAGATTCCTGGGGACCATCCTCATGTTGAAAGTGTTGAACTTGAGACTTAATGTGGTTACTTTCTGGAAGATCTTCCACAGCAACGCATGGAGAAACGTCTGCGATCTTTGCATTTCTTCGTAATGTCAACACTCTGTTTGTGGGATTTATAACTTTCACAGGTATCCAACCATCGCCCCATAAAGGTGTAATGACTCGGCCTACCATGATCTGCTTAGGGCCACATTTGGATTGGGTAGGTTCCACAAGCACTGTACTGCCCACAGACATTGCAGTGTTGACAGGAAGCTTGCCCCACGCAAGATGTTCACTCTGTGGTTGAAGCGTCACACTGTGCTTGAGCTTAACAGCACCTACTTTTTCAGGTACGTGATCGCCTCTCCATCTCTGTGTGTTGGACAGTAAGGAAATGAACTGTAAACTCTCACCCTCTCCATTACCACTTGGTAGCGAGACCAATTTCCAGTAGTCATCCGTATTCTTTAGGAGAGTCAGCAGGCTTTTGATGGCGTTACTGCCCAAGATCATCTCGACTGCCTGGCCTGGAACGATCAGCACCGGTATTATCATTTTACATCCATAAACACAGACAGACAGATCGTACATTGCCGTTGGTGAGACTCGATGACCACAACATCCAATAATCACAACATCATCGGCAGGACACTTTGGCAACTTAAAAGGGCACTCCAACAATCTTGCTTCAGCTGCTTCGCTGAGAGTGCAGGCCATTGAACCACTGTCAAGTAATGCAGTGAAAGACGGGCCGTTTTCTACAGATACAGTCGTGTAAAATAATGAATCAGCTCTGGGGACTCGTTGTATTCCTTGAAAGACAGCCAATTTATTAGGTGAGACCATGGGTTTGTAATGCTCAAATACGGACTCATAATCTTGTGTGTCAAAGATGGGAGGGTTATCAATCTGGTCTGTACTAACCTCCCTTACGCACAGACCTGTTAGTTTTCCTGAGTGGGCTGAGCCGGTTGTCTTCTCCTAGGACAGAAACGTCTGGAGTGACCTGGTGACTGACACTGAAAACACAGTTTGTGCACACGACAATGTGTCAAGGCAGAATGAGCAGCATCATTGCAGATAGCACACGGCGAAGTATCAAAACCTTCAATCCTAGGGAGTCTGTTATAAGGCTGGTATCTATGATGAGACTGAGTTCTGTTAGTATTGGTCAGCAGGAATTTCTCAAGCATGTCAATTACTTTTTCTAGAGCAGAGAAATCTGTGCTTTTTTGTTGTTGTTCGGAAACCGTGGGAACGGGCACTGGAGCTGTGTTAACATCAATCTTGTTGACTGAAACTCTTTCACTTTGGCTGCGATGCACTGTACTTGTGGCTTTACAAGATAAATCAGATTGGTAGTCATTAAGTACAGCCTGTACTTCATGTGCTGACCACTTGTCAATCGGTTTGGACCTGAAGGTTAATGCTAAGTCTTTACTCGGGCAGTGTCTGATAAACATATGAACTATTTCCACACTGGGCTTGTCAAGTGTTTTACCTTGCTCTCGCAGGCAGACTGAAGCGACATCTGCTGCTTTGTTGAGTCTCAGCCAGTAGTCGTATGGATTTTCATCCTCATCTGGCAAGGTAGTGTGTAAAAATCAGCAAGAGGGACAGGTGAGTGGTGATTACAACTGAAATGTTTTCGCAGCAGGCTGTAGACAGAATCTGGGCAGACAGTAGTGGAGGATTCACAGTTTCTAATCCAGAATTTGACTACATCTTTTGCTTTACCACGCAGGTGTACAAGGATTTCTTCCACATGTTCATCAGCACTCATATTACTCTTTTTGACAAATGTCCTCATCAGGTCCTCCCATTCTTCAATTTCAATGGTGTCAGAACCATCCCCTCTGAATGAAGGTGGCTCCTTGACTTTTCTGTGATGGATTACTTGGTTTTGTGACAAATTTGCCATGCTTGAAGAGCTAGTAGCCTTTTCGTCAGGGTGTTGTCTATTTGGGGTGTCAGTGTCCAAGCTATAAGGACAAAGATGAGATATAATGTTTTCTGCTAACTGTTGACCAATCTGATGGACAATTGAACTCATGTGCCCTAACATATCGGGTACAGCATCTGGTGTTGACGTGATCACTTCACTAGGCTTATGATTAACATTTGACTGCATGTCTGCTGCATCACACTCTACACACGCAGTGCTCACCCTTCTGGTAATACCCGGTCTACTATCACTATTACCAGTATTAGGGCTGTCCATTGAAAAGGGAATTGGTACACCTAAAACCCCTCTGCCTCTGCCCACTGGAATAGGAGTGGACTGGTCGGATACATATATATATTGCTGTTACTCATAATGTGTGTTAAAATGTGCTACAAGTGTACATATACAAATAAACAAACTCAATATTAATGATCAGAGTGAAAAGTCCCATAAACTGAAAAAGGATAAAGCAAGGAAGTCCCTCAATGAAAGGCTGTAAACCGATGATGAGCTGCTCAACTGACAATGGATGTTTTCAAAATGCAGCAGCACGGCGATCTCTATGAACTTGCTTGAAGACGCAACCCATAGCAACACAGCGGCATCACAACTTCACGCACCAATGTGACGGTCTTGCTTGGGCGGTCCTTCTGCCGAACTGCACAATGGGGAACACGTGGAAATAAGGGAAACTGCATGGAGAATTAATTGACTTCCACAGCATGTCTCATCATCTCTGCTGTTTATTTAACAGTATTATCTTATTTTTAAGTCAATGAAATCTTTATGCGTTGTGATTGTATAGTGTATCAAATTTTACAATTTACCAACTTCAAAAGACATTTTCAATGAATTGATCACAAACCAATGAAAAACTGAACAATTCAATTCAATCGGAGGGGAAACATCCCCACCTAGCGGCGGACATATGCAATACAATCTGAACAATTAATTAATACATTAAACACATTAAAACAACACACCTTACAACATACCTGCACAATGGGGAACACGTGGAAATAAGGGAAACTGCATGGAGAATTAATTGACTTCTACATAAAACAAAGACAATGCACAAATTAATTACGATTGGGCCTCGTAATACAAAACTCAATGTAAAAACACATTCGACGCCAAACACATATCAACAGTTCTATAAGTAGTTCATTGCAGGATACATCCACAATAAAGCAGTTAGTTTTGTGTTTTTAATCGTTTTAACTTATAATTCTCCGACTGCTGAAAACGTGCAACTTACCCACAGCATGTCTCATCATATCTGCTGTGGGCGGTCCCTATTTCACGTGCAAAATGCCATCACGCAGCAGACAGATGGCGCTGTCCCCATTTATGCATCAATTTATGCAACACTTTTACACACCGTTACATGAGCATGCATCAAACGTATTGTTTCTGGCAATATATGCATCCATGCAATAAGTTTAACAGGGGGGTAGAAACGTGACAGGTATGAAAAACAGATCCTGTCCCAAAATTACCTCCAACCTGCTTTAAATATTATCCTGTCATGTTTAGCATGTAGTGTGTGGCCTTGACAGTTTTGCATGTCTCTGTAAATATGAATAAATGCTCGATGAGACAAACCGTGTTGCATGTGAGCAGGGATCAAACTTACTGTTTCCGGCTATATATGCATCCATGCATAAGTTTACGGGGTAGAAACGTGACAGGTAGGAAAAACAGATCCTGTCCCAAAATTACCTCCAACCCTCTTTAAATATTATCCTGTCATGTATAGCATGTAGTGTGTGGCCTTGACAGTTTTGCATGTCTCAGTAAATATGAATAAATGCTCGATGAGACAAACAGTGTTGCATGTGAGCAGGGATCAAACTTATTGTTTCCGGCTATATATGCATCCATGCATAAGTTTACGGGGTAGAAACGTGACAGGTAGGAAAAACAGATCCTGTCCCAAAATTACCTCCAACCCTCTTTAAATATTATCCTGTCATGTATAGCATGTAGTGTGTGGCCTTGACATTTTAGCATGTCTTTGTAAATATAAATAAATGCTTGATGAGACAATCAGTGTTGCTTTTGTGCAGGCATCAAAGTCAATGTTTTTGACAATATATGCACCCGTGACAAATAAGAATGTTGCTGTCAAGTGAGGTTCCCGTGTTCAAAGAGAAAAAAAGAAAGGGGACCGGGGCTTCCGTCCCCCAACCTGCCCATGTCAAACCCAAAGCACAATAGCCCTCTACACCTGTTGGCCTATTGTACGGACCCCCTTGAAAGGGAAGCCAATCAAGGGTAAAATATGCCAGCTTTGCAGGGGAACAGTATCCAAAGCTGAGAATTGACCTGTCACATACTGTTCCTGCTGTGTTCCATGAGATAGAAAGTCCCTGCTTGTATCACACTTGCACCGCTGACTTACTTTCAAAACCAATACAAGTAGGTTCTTAGAGTTTAAGGCTCATTTCATTGAATCTTTCAAAGCAGGAAAACGTATTATGACGACTAAGAACGGTGCCGTCAGGTGAGGTTCCCCTGTGCTCAACGAGGGAAAAAAAAGATGGGGTCCGGGATTTCAAAGCACCAACCTGCCTATCTCAAACCCAAAGCACTAATCACTACAGCAGTTGGCCGGTTTACCCTCCTACCTGGAAACTTATTCTGACACGTGTAACATTTCGTGTTTGTGGCCATGAACTTTTAGAATGTCTATGTAAATATGAATAAATGCTTCATGAGACATACAGTGTTGCCGGTGCTTAATTAGTAAATTCTGAGGTGCAGGAACAAGGGGGCCTTGCAGAGCCGGCAAGTTAGTGGGGTGTGGAGCAGTAACGGAACGGGCAATTTTTGTGGGGCTTTCTATCCAACTATTTATGTTTTGAAAATGCGCATAAGAAAGCCTAAATGGAAACGGATATGCGAAAATAATATCAGAATTACCAAAGAATTTGAACGTGCTAGAGGCAGATTTTATCTTGAGTTTACCTTAGTTCAAATGCACGTAAAGGTGATGGAAACAGCTAATTGCCATATTTAGTTTATTATAAATAAGTGTTGTGCTTGTAAAACACCCAAAACTCAGCCATCGATATTTGTGTACAATTCAGAAGTTTAACATCAATCTTAAATTACAAAGGCATTTTGTGCGTGAGCGCGTGCTGGTGGAGGCTAATGTGTATAACAAATTTTAAGCATCTAATCATCCGATAACCGATAATATTTCATCAGTTCTTCTCTGTCTCTTCGCAGCATTTAGTAAAACTTATCCAACAACACAAATATCTCTCTCTGAACTGTCCATCACGACAAGTACCATTCAAAATATAACGCAAGAATGCGATGTGCATGCCTACACGTCAGAAGACATCCCACATTTCAGAAGTGCATCAACGTTTAAAGGCAATGTATTTGTGGAATATGCCTAATATTTGACAATTAACAGATTAACAAAACGAAAGGGAAAAAATGGTGACAATATGCTGCTGAAATTGGTTCAGTTTGTGAGGCGCAGCGCTCCACAAATGAGATCAAGGAAAGGAGATGACAGAGCACATCATGTAAATTTTCTCTATTTTTTACAAAAAGCGCAAAGTTTTGTTTTTAGTCCAAGTGTGCAGCATTCCTTTCATATGACATACATAAGCAGTCTTATCTGTTTGACCATAAATATTCCCTGAGTTTTTTCGAGTTGTTACTTCCGTTATAAGTAAAAGCACAAGCGATTGCGCTGGTGTGCACACACCATATTTCACCTTGCAGTGATGTGGTAAAAGTCGATCTTGTAGTTCAAAAAATATCTCAGACAAAGAAGGTTCAGGTGTCAAGGAGTTAACTTTATTTGATCAGGCCAAACAAAGTGAGATGTCCCCAGTCATCTGAAAACAAAGTATTTTCTAGCCTGTAGTTATAGTGAAACTTAGGAAAGGAGGTGCTTTCCTAAACCAATCAGGAAATTCCCTTTACCTTTTATTTTTTATTATCCAATCATTCTCGTCTGCCACTATTATTTTCTAGGCAACAAGGCTTGAATCTAATAGTGGAATGTCGACCTTTGCTTGGTTTTTAAAAATATGTTTTCCAGTTGGTACCAGTTTTCAGGCCACAAAGTGAACTACATGTTCAACCTTCTGAACTTTATCTAGGTCAGGCCTCAAACAGATCTCAAAGACATCACTGAATTTTGTATTGCTGAAATCTGTTCTATACTTGGTTAAAATGATTAAAAATATACTTATAGTTCAAACAACACTCAATCAATGCTTAAGTATGCTGATTATATCATTAAATAATCAAATCATCTTCATATATTCAGTTGTAACACTCAATCATTGGTCTGATTATTAACACATCTATGGTAATATCATTCCTATGAATACTTCTTATAAGTGGGATGTACAACAGAGCCCAAAAGTGCATATATGCACAAAATGATCAGAATTATGCACAATATATTCCCCCCTTTGGGGCTCCATAAGAGTCCCACACATGATTAAGTCTACTAATTTAAGAGGAATATCTACTACAAAGAAAATATATCTGCGTGAGCAAAATGAATCAATATCCATGATAATACTTATTGGAAGTATGCAAGCTATAAAAGATAAAAATCCAACTGACCCATCTTGGTCATCTCGTAACACGGATAACACCTGCTTTTAACCAATTACTTTAGTAACTTTTTTACTCAACTGCAAAGAGTTGATCAATTGCAAAGAGTTGATCATCACTGACTGAATAAACCATCATCTGATGATGAGGACCAGATGGAATAACTCTCTTACATGCATGCATTATGCAAGGCCAAAAACATAACAATATCACAATTGGTGATAGAATACAAACAGCCAACATCAATATGTTATGCAGATTAGGGAATATGCTGTTAAACCAGTCCCAAATGGAAGAGTCTGTGTTCACTTCATTCTTTGTGATCATTGTAGACAACAATGTAATATTCTCTATTCCTTGTTCGATAAGATGTCCATCCGCGTCATTGTCTGGTATGTAGGTACAACAAGTCTCTCCTACCATAACACAAACACCTCCTTGCGCTGCAGTGAGTTGATCCAAAACCATCCGGTTCTGGAGAGCAGTAAGTCTTATTCCTCGCAGTTCCTCTCTGATTCCCTCCATCATGATTTTCGTTGTGTTGATAAATGAAGACAGCTCATATCTGGTGATTTCCACTTCTTCCATCAGTGATTCCATTCCCAGTGCTGGAAGGAAAGCAGCTACAAGCTTCTCAGCAATAGTCCATATGTGATGATTCTTTGGCACTGGGCTTTCTCTCAAGAAGTTGATTAGGTCTCTTCTTGTTCGTCGTTGATTCTCCATTGATCGATGTGGTAAGATAATGGCACCACCATGCAGTTGGACTAAAGCACAAAGTCCTGTCCACCCCTCTGGTAAGGATAAGTACACACGATAGCCACACAGCCAATAGTGTCCCTCAACGACACCTGTACCTTGTTGATCTGGAACATGCACAGTTGAGCATAATGGACATTTCGCTCGTCCTCTCTCTGAAGTCAGAAGATATCGGTAGGCCACAAGTGGCTGTGGTACTTCATGGGTAATTGTAGCAGGTTTAGGATTCACTTGATATGCTGTACGAAGACATGACATACAACTTTGCCTCATAGTTGCATTTGTTTGCTTGTAGATATCTGAGCATTTCTTCTCTGGTAATTTTCCCAATAATTGTTCTCCTGAAGTTTTTGAAGCTACTGGAGCTTCTGAAGGTCGCTCATAACAGATGAGATTACTAGGTATATGCTTAACAGTCGCTATCTGAGCAAAGATTCTTTTAGGGATAAGAATTGATTGCCAAGTATCCATTTTTTGATACATCATAACTCCCTTGGTCTTTTGTAATGCGACAGCTGCTACTGCAATCATAGCTATCTCAAATGTAGTATTTAGGTCTTGATGTGGCCACCAGTCTCCTCCAACTGCACTATGAGGAAATTGAGCACAAACATAACAGTTTCTGGAAGCATACTTTTTAACTGTATGATTAGTAAATCTCCACCACTTGTTAGTAGCATAGGGATGAGGGGGATTAGGGAGATCCATCCATGAGTCCTCTGTTGTATAGTTGTCACTCTGTCGTTTATTTCGGTGTTTTGCCGCAGACTCTGGAACAAACTGACCTGGGAACAAATGTTCAGATGCAGTATCATTTACTCCTGGGTCAGCCTGCTCCAAGGTAGTATTCAAAAAGTCTGTATCATTCAAATCCATATCCATGTCTTTGCGTAGAGTTATGTTGTCCTTGAAATGGGTATCTGAAAGTTCCTCTTCAGTAATCTTTCTCATAATAATTGGTATTATGATCACACATGTCAAAATGATCAACAAAGATGCTATGTCTCGCTCTCCACACAATCTTCGGAGTCTCATAGGATGCCATGGGTGTTTTCTGCCCTCCATATTGTTATTTGCAATGTTTAATTTTAGTAAGATTCAATTCAATTCATATCCTTCTGTGTGATAAGTAAAAATCATCCACTGACCTGGTTTTAATCTAGATTCTGCTTTAAATCGAGTATGACAATTATGTGGCTTGAATTTCAAAACTCCTGTGTTCAGGTTAATTGAGGGCCAAAGCAAATATTGAGTGCACACACTTAAAGTCCAACTTGGTCTCCTTTCAGTCCATGAATCATCCTGTGTTGAAGTAATACCTACAGCCAATATAGCATTATCCTGTGGCACCAATTTCAGCGGCTCTAACAGTTCTGGATGATCTTGAAATGTAGACACATATCCAGAATTCACCAGTTCTTGATAACACGGCCTCTCAGTACCTTCCTCCCTAATTGGAAAATAGAGCGATGTCCCTCTTATTCGGTCTGCAGGAGGTTTTCGGTGAGGTGTGTCATCCGTATGATCAGGTCTAAATTTTTCAGCAAATTGTTCGAAGGCAGATGACATTCGTCAGATACAATGTTTATCAGGTCAATTATTAGGGTAGTATGCAGTAAAGTATTTCCAAAGCCGTGAATCGATGTCCGTATATTCCAAGCTTATTTAGCCAGTTGCTCTGTCCAATACTGGTCGAAGGTTTTTTCTTGCTTCTCCAACAATATACGTTCTTCCCAATTGCGCTTCATTGTCTGTAGACTTTTCTGCAATTGTTGCAAAGACTGCTAATATGCTGTGGTCATTTGCCAATATTCTGTCGATGTCCCTTGATCTATGAGTATTTGCCAAAAAAGAAGTTGACCAAAAATATGTTGGACTAAATGGAAAAGTTCTAGAGTGTGATGTCTTTATATTACGTAATAAATGATCTTGAGTTGTCAATGGTACAACGTGATGCCACATGTGGAAAAGTCTCTGAAATGGGTGAGGTCACTAAAGGAGTCACTGCAGGGTAACTAATATCTTTAAGCTAACTATGTTCATCCAGTGGGTGGCCCCCACCCTCTCTATATGAGGGTAGTTCTTCCACTGGCATTTTGCCCTCGTGCTCCTACTCACAGTTCTAGTTCCCTGGGTAATGTGCACACACGTATTCCCACTCCGTGATAGGTAAGTTATGACTTGTAGTTGTTAAGGCTTTCTTTCCTCGATGTTTGGAATCCTGTTCTAGTATCTGTCGTGCTGCTGGTCCTAGTAGTTGTCTGGGGTACTTGAAGGGTGTAGCACCACTCTCTTATGCCAGGTTTGTTGTCGGTTTGATGAATATTCTACTTCCTGGAGTGGAAGACATCATTTCCATGGTAATCTTATTTCCTTTCGTCGTATCAGTTCATATACATCCGTGATGTCATTCAGAAACTCTGTTGCTTTGAGAATCTGCAGTTCTGAATCAGATCACCCCAGTCTTGTCCTGCTTAAAGATTGTGATGAGAGTGAGAAAAAGATAGAAAGAAAAATGGGGAAAAGAAAATAAAGAGAGCACATAATACAAAGCCCTCTCAGTTAGTTCTCTTGGGGTCATAAATGAACAAATAGACTTGTGAAACAATAAAGTAAAGGTTTACTATTGGGGAAGGGAGATTTCAAAGCATGGGTCTGAATAGTTATTTAGTAAATCAGTTGTAATAAAAGAAAAGATCTTAAAAACAAAAAACTAACACAATAAAGAAAAAGTCTTCAAAATAAACTCTAAACTACTCTCATATAAAAATAAAATCTACTAACATATCCTCATAGGCCACAATGACACTATTTTTTGTTATGAGTCTCAATAAGATCAGTCTTCTGTACTTATTTTCATAATATAATCTTTTATATGAAAGCCAGCTTTCTCAAAAAGTCTTATAACAGTATTTAAACTTATTTTAAACTAAAATGTTATTCAGAGAATAAGTAATAGATATTTGTATTATTATTTATTATAGTTTCCTACTGTTCCCTAGATCTTCAGTTTTTCATGCATGATTTTCACAGACACACAATTGCTACTTTTTTCTGGGCGTATATGCCAATAAGCCCCCACCTTCTCCTCTCTCAGTTCTTTTCCAGCTTTTCTGATACACAGACACTTACACAGACAATTTAGACAGACAAGACACAGATTTCATTCTTATGCGCTTCTATAGGCTCCACTATAGAATAATCTCACTGCTCACTGCTGGCAGCTCCCACACATGCAGTCCGCACACATGCAGGCGGAATAAATATCATACTACACACATGCAGGTAGTTCACCGCACACATGCAGGCGGTCTCCGCACACATGCAGGCGGAATAAATATCATCTCACATGCAGCGTTCCGCGCACATGCAGGCGGCCTCACGCCACATGCAGGCGGTTCATAAATATCTTACTGCTCACATGCAGGCAGTTTCTCAGTCCCTCTTGGGACAAACTAAATCTAACAGGCAGTATCTTTACTGCATATCCATCCATTCATCCATTCATGCCTATTTCGTTGAAACCTGATACCCTCCTGCAATTTCATTAAATTGTTCTTTTTGACTGGAGAAGCTTTTTATAGACATCAACCACACCCAGAACACCTCCAGCAGACCACACAGATGTTAAATTTAAACTATAAGCAAAATATGCTCACCTAGAATGCGCGCTTGATCTGTGTAGTCAGCCGGGTGGCGTGCCCTCAGGTGTAGTCAGATGTCTTCAGCCTCTTTCCAGCCCTGATTGGGCGCCAAAATATGATGTGGTAAAAGTCGATCTTGAAGTTCAAAAAATCTCTCAGACAAAGAAGGTTCAGGTGTCAAGGAGTTAACTTTATTTGATCAGGCCAAACAAAGTGAGATGTCCCCAGTCATCTGAAAACCAAGTGTTTTCTAGCTTGCTAGTTATAGTGAAACTTAGGAAAGGAGGTGCTTTCCTAAACCAATCAGGAAATTCCCTTTACCTTTTATTTTTTATTATCCAATCATTCTCGTCTGCCACTATTATTTTCTAGGCAACAAGGTTTGTATCTAATAGTGGAATGTCGACCTTTACTTGGTTTTTAAAAATAAGTTTTCCAGTTGGTACCAGTTTTCAGGCCACAAAGTGAACTACATGTTCAACCTTTTGAACTTTATCTAGGTCAGGCCTCAAACAGATCTCAAAGACATCACTGAATTTTGTATTGCTGAAATCTGTTCTATACTTGGTTAAAATGATTAAAAATATACTTATAGTTCAAACAACACTCAATCAATGCTTAAGTATGCTGATTATATCATTAAATCATTAAATCATCTTCATATATTCACTTGTATAATATTATTGGTCTGATTATTAACACATCTATGGTAATATCATTCCTATGAATACTTCTTATAAGTGGGATGTACAACAGAGCCCAAAAGTGCATATATGCACAAAATGATCAGAATTATGCACAATAGCAGCAACATGACAGCCTGTTCATTATCAAAATAAAATAGTTATTGCCATCATAATTATTACGAGTGCTTTTTAATAGAATATATGCACGCAACAGGACAGAGCGAACGTTTTCCACTAGCGCTTGAGGAGCGGGATCTTCCAAATGATGTACCGGATCAGAGTTCGGGAGTGCCGGATCCATATCCGCTTGTTCCGGAAAAATTAAGCCCTGAGTGTTGCTTGTGTTCATGCATAATACTAATTGTACTGCACTATGAATGCATCCATGCATACGTTTAAATGTAGTAGAATCCTGGCAGTTGAGTGAAACAGATCCAGCCCAAAATGAACCCAAACACCTTTAAATATTATCCTGTCATGTGTAACATGTAGTGTGCGTGGGCTTGGAATTTTAGCATATCTGTGTAAATATGTATGATTGCTTTATGAGGCATACAGTGTTGCTTGTGAGCATGCATCAAACATATTGTTTCTGGCAATATATGCATCCATGCAATAGTTTAACAGGGGGGTAGAAACGTGACAGTTATGAAAAACAGATCCTGTCCCAAAATTACCTCCAACCTGCTTTAAATATATCCTGTCATGTGTAACATGTAGTGTGTGGCCTTGACATTTTGCATGTCTCTCTAATATATGAATAAATGCTCGATGAGACAAACAACGTGTTGCTGTGAGCAGGGATCAAACTTATTGTTTTTCACTATATGTGCATTCATGACAACTAAGAATGTTGCTGTAGGGGAGTTTCTCCTATTTCAATGAGAAACAAAGTCAAAGAGGACCGGGCTTCAAACCACCACCTGCCAATGTCAAACCCAAAGCACTACATTACACCAGTTGGACTGCTGTAAGACTCGCCTGAAAGTGAAGCTCATCAAGGTAATATTTGCCAGCTATTGCAGGGAACTGTCTCTCACAGCTGAGAATTCTCCTGTCACATATTGTTCCACCTGTGTTCCATGAGATAGAAAGTCCCTACTTGTCTCAAACTTGCACTGCTGACTTTCAAAACCAACACAAGTAGGTTCTTAGAGTTTAAGTTACATCATTTAATCTTTCAAAGCAAGAAAACGTATTATGACAACTAACAACGTTGCTGCCAGATAGGGTTCTCCTTGTTCAGTGAGAAAAAAGGAAGGGACCAGGCTTCAAACCATCAACCTGCCCATATCAAGCCCAAAGCACTAACTACTACACCCGTTTTGAGAATACTGCTGTCACATAGGGGTTCCCCTGTGTTCAATGAGAAATAAGAAGGGGGACCGGGCTTTAAACCACCAACCTGCCTATCCCAAACCCAAAGCAGAGTGAAGGCAGGCAAGGTAGAAACGTGGCAGATCCTGCCCCCAAATTGTCCCAAACCCTTTCAAATATTATCTGTCATGTGTAAACATGAGATTGTGGGCCTTGACATTTTAGCATGTCTATGTAAATATGAATAAATGCTTGATGAGACAATCAGTGTTGCTTGTGTGCAGGCATCAAAGTAATGTTTTTGACTATATTGCACCCGTGACAACTAGAATGTTGCTGTCAAGTGAGGTTCCCGTGTTCAATGAGGAAAAAAAAAAGGGGACGGGGCTTCCGNTCCCCCAACCCACCCATGTCAAACCCAAAGCACAATAGGCCACTAAACCTGTTGGCCTATTGTACGGACCCCCTTGAAAGGGAAGCCAATCAAGGGTAAAATATGCCAGCTTTGCAGGGGGAACGGTATCCAAAGCTGAGAATTGTCCTGTCACATACTGTTCCAGCTGTGTTCCATGAGATAGAAAGTCCCTGCTTGTCTCACACTTGCACGGCTGACTTACTTTCAAAACCAATACAAGTAGGTTCTTAGAGTTTAAGGCTCATTTCATTGAATCTTTCAAAGCAGGAAAATGTATCATGACGACTAAGAATGATGCTGTCAGGTGAGGTTCCCCTGTGCTCAAATAGAAAAGAAAAAGATGGGGGCCGGGATTTCAAACCACCAACCTGCCTATGCAAGCCCAAACGACTAATCACTACAGAAGTTGGCCGATTTACGCTCCTCCCTGAAAAAATATTCTGTCACATTTAACATTTAGTGTGTGTGGCCATGAAATTTTAGAATGTCTATGTAAATATGAATAAATGCTTCATGAGACACACCGTGTTGCCGGTGCTTAATTTGTAAATTCTGAGGTGCTGGAACAAGGGGGCGTTGCAGATCTGGCAAGTTAGCGGGGTGTGGAGCAGTAAGGGGATGGGCAATTTTTGTGGGGCTTTCTATCCAACTATTTACGTTTTGAAAATGCGCATAAGAAAGCCTAAATGGAAACGGAAATGCGAAAATAATCTCTGGATTACCAAAGAAATCGTACGTGCTAGACGCAGATTTTATCTCGAGTTTACCTTAGTTCAAATGCCAGTTAAGATGATGGAAACAGTTAATTGTCATATTTAATTTATTATAAATACATGTTGTGCTTGTAAAACACCAAAAACACAGCCTTCAATTTTTGTGTACAATTCAGAAGTTTAACGTCACACTTAAATTACACAGGCATTTTGTTGGTGGAGGCTAATGTGTATATTAAATTAGGCATATTAGGCATCTAATCATCCGTTAACTGTATTTCATAAGTTCTTCTCCGTCTCTTCGCAGCATTTAATAAAACTTGTCCAACAACACAAATATATCTCTCTGAAGTGTCCATCACGACAAGTCCCATTCAATATATGATGCAAGCATGCGATGTGCATGACTATGCGTCAGAAGACTTCCCACATTTCAGAAGTACATCAACGTTTATAGGCTATGTATTCGTTGAATACTCCGAATATTTGACAATTAACAGATTAACAAAACGAAAGGGAAAAAAGGGTGACAATAAGCTGCTGAAATTGGTTCAGTTTGTGAGGCGCAGCGCTCCACAAATGAGATCAAGGCAAGGAGATGACAGAGCGCATCCTGTAAATTTTCTCTATTATGCAAAAGCAAAAAAGTTTTGTTTTTAGTCCAAGTGTGCAGCATTCCTATCGAATGACATACATACACAGTCATATCTGTTTGACCATGAATATCCCTGGAGTTTTTTTGAGTTGTTCCTGCCATTAAAAATAACAGCTCAAGCGATTGCGCTGGTGCACGCACAATAATTTCACCTCGCAGCACCTTGACAGCCTGTTCATTATCAAAATAAAATAGTTATTGCCATTATAATTATTATAAGTGCTATTAAATTGAATATATACACGCAACAGGTCAGCACGAACGTTTTCCACTAGCGCTTGAGGAGAGGGATCTGCCAAATGAGGTACCGGATCGGAGTTCGGAAGTGCCGGATCCGCCTGTTCCGGCAAAAATTAAGCCCTGAGTGTTGCTTGTATGCATGCATCATACTAATTGTACTGGACTACGAATGCATCCATGCATAAGTTTAAAGGGAATAGAATCCTGGCAGTTGAGTAAAACAGATCCAGCCCCAACACCTTTCAAAAATATTCATGTCATGTGTAACATGTAGTGTGTGTGGGCTTGGAATTTTAGCATGCCTGTGTAAAAATGGATGATTGCTTTATAAGACATACAGTCTTGCTTGTGAGCATGCATCAAACTTATTGTTTATGGCTATATATGCATCCATGCGTAAGTTTACGAGGGTAGAAACGTGACAGGTAAGAAAAACAGATCCTGTCCCAGAATGACCTCGATCCCCCTTTAAATATTATCCTGTCACGTGTAATATGTAGTGTGTGTGGCCTTGACATTTTTTCATGTCTCTGTAAATCCGAATAAATGCTTGATGAGACAAACAGTGTTGCTTGTGAGCATGCATCAACCTTATTGTGTCTGGCTATATAGGCATCCATGCAAAAGTGTACGGGGGTAGAAACGTGACGGGTAGTAAAAACAGATCCTGTCCCAAAATGACCTCCATCCCCCTTTAAATATTATCCTGTCACGTGTAACATGTAGTGTGTGTTGCCTTGACATGTTTGCATGTCTCTGTAAATAGGAATAAGTGCTCGATGAGACAAACAGCGTTGCTTGTGAGCAGGGATCAGACTAATTGTTTTTCACTATATGTGCATACATGACAACTAAGAATGTTGCTGTCACGGGAGGTTTCTCTATGTTCAATGAGAAACAAAGTCAAAGAGGACCAGGGCTTCACACCACCAACCTGCCAATGTCAAACACAAAGCACTAACCACTACACCAGTTGTACTGCTGTAAGACTCCGCCTGAAAGTGAAGCTCATCAAGGGTAATATTTGCCATCTATTGCAGGGGAACTGTCTCTCACAGCTGAGAATTATACTGTCACATACTGTTCCACCTGTGTTCCATGAGATAGAAAGTCCCTACTTGTCTCAAAGTTGCACTGCTGACTTTCAAAACCAACACAAGTAGGTTCTTAGAGTTTAAGGTTCATATCATTTAATCTTTCAAAGCACAAAAACGTATTATGACAACTAACAACGTTGCTGTCAGATAGGGTTCCCCATTGTTCAATGAGAAAAAAAGGAAGGGGACCAGAGCTTCAAACCATCAACCTGCCCATCTCAAGCCCACAGCACTAACTACTACACCAGTTTTGAGAATTATGCTGTCACATAGGGGTTCCCCTATGTTCAATGAGAAATGAGAAGGGGACCGGGCTTCAACCCACCCACCTGCCTATCCCAAACCCAGAGCAAAGTGAAGGAAGGCAAGGTAGAAAAGGGGGCAGATCCTGCCCCCAAATGTTCCCAAACCCTTTCAAATATTATCCTGTCATGTGTAACATGTAGTTTATGTGGCATTGACATTTTAGCATGTCTATGTAAATATGAATAAATGCTTGATGAGACAATCAGTGTTTCCTGTGTGCAGGCATCAAAGTAAATGTTTTTTGACTATATGTGCTCTCGTGACAACTATGACTGTTGTTGTCAAGTGAAGTTCCCGTGTACAATGAGGAAAAAAGAAAGGGGACCGGGGCTTCCGTCCCCCAATCTGCCCATGTCAAACCCAAAGCACTGAACACTACACCAGTTGGCCTATTGTACGGACCCGCTTGAACGGGAAAACAGTCAAGGGTAAAATATGCCCGCTTTAAAGGGGGAACGGTATCTCAAAGCTGAGAATTTTCCTGTCACATACTGTTCCATCTGTGTTCCATGAGATAGAAAGTCCCTACTTGTCTTACACTTGCGCCGCTGACTTTCAAAACCAATGCAAGTAGGTTCTTAGAGTTTAAGGCTCATTTCATGTAATCTTTCAAAGCAGGGAAACGTATTATGATGACTAAGAGCGATGCTGTCAGATGAGGATCCCCTGTGCTCAAATAGAAAAGAAAAAGATGGGGGCCGGGACTTCAAACCACCAACCTGCCTATCGCAAGCCCAAAGCACTAATCACTACAGCAGTTGGCCGATTTACCCTCCTCCCTGAAAAAATATTCTGTCACGTGTAACATTTAATGTGTGTGGCCATGGAATTTTAGAATGTCTATGTAAATATGAATAAATGCTTCATGAGACACACAGTGTTGCCGGTGCTTAATTTGTAAATTCTGAGGTGCTGGAACAAGGGGGCGTTGCAGATCTGGCAAGTTAGCGGGGTGTGGAGCAGTAACGGGATGGGCAATTTTTGTGGGGCTTTCTGTCCAACTATTTACGTTTTGAAAATGCGCATAAGAAAGCCTAAATGGAAATGGAAATGCGAAAATAATCTCAGAATTAACAAAGAAATCGTACGTGCTAGACGCAGATTTTATCTCGAGTTTACCTTAGTTCAAATGCCAGTTAAGATGATGGAAACAGTTAATTGTCATATTTAATTTATTATAAATAAATGTTGTGCTTGTAAAAAACCAAAAACACAGCCCTCAATATTTGTGTACAATTCAGAAGTTTAACGACAAATTTCAATTACACAGGCATTTTGTTGGTGGAGGCTAATGTGTATAACAAATTAGGCATTTCGAAAACAAGTGCGTGCTACTATTACGAGCCATTGTATAAAGTGGCATTTCAGCACCTTACTGACAAGCAGATAGCGACTCGTAAGTAGCATTTAAAGCGCTGCTACGGGCAATCGTGTTATGTGCATTTTTGAGAAACGCTCGTGAAACGATGACGTTCGCAAAGTCGCTCATAGGAAACGCTCTAAAGCCAAGTTCACATTTCACAAATTTAAACGTCGGCCGATCGCTGAGCTTTTCAGACTACATGACTTGCTCTCTGTGAAGTCTGGAGTCTTTAAGTTGTTAATGTGTTCACACTATGTGACACTACGTAAATGATCTGCACAGGAGGTAACACACTACACGAGCTGTGAACAATTCTGTCACCCAGCGACTCAATCCGGTCCCCAAACCATGTTTTGTCACGAAAAAACGCGAGAAGTGGAACGGAAAATGACACAGGAAATGTGAAAATGGACATCGGAAATAAATTTGCGCTTCAAGCTGTTTGCTTGATGATCTGCTTGGAAAAACCTAGAAAAAGGAAAAAAACAAAGGATATGGGTGAAAGAAAGGATCAGCATACGGAGCAGTTCCGGTGACCTCAATCCATGGCTTGCTGTCATTGGCTGTGGCTCGTTGCATCACTTGACATCACATGAGGTCGAGTCGGACGACAGCTCCAGATATTTATCATGCTAGATATTTATCTGGCATCTGCGAGGCATCAGCGACACGTCAGGGAGCCTCTTTGATGAGTCGTTTACTAGTTCACACATAATGATTGGCGAGCGCTGATCGCACGCTGTTTTGCCCCCAATAACAGCCCGACCTGTCGGCGAGCTCAACGACTTGCAAATCGGGCTTAAATCGGGCTTAAAATCATGTAGTGTGAACTTGACATTAATACCAAGATCCGTCGTTATCGGGCAACGCAGCCCAGGTCAATTCTGAGCAATTGGCTAGAAAGGGAGAGACACATCTTAAAGACACATCTTAAATGTGTCTTTGATAAAGATTGAAGCCTAAGGATCATATTGTTTTGTGTTGTTCTCTGTAGGTTGATTGATTGTGGTATCACAGATGAAGGTTGTGCTGCTCTGGCTTCAGCTCTGAGATCAAACCCATCACACCTGAGATATCTGCAAATGTGTGGCAATAAAGTAGGAGATTCAGGAGTTAAGTTGCTCTCTGCTGGACTGGAGGATTCACAATGTAAACTGGAGACCCTAAAGTAAAAAAATGCTGTTTATTAAATACACGCTATGCATTGAATGTTTGTCAGCTCTAGAAGTAACATATGGTAACATGGGATGAGCTAAGTAGTATGTTCTGAACAACAAGAGTGAACAGTGTGAGTGTGTTTGAAAAGAAAATAATATACTGTCCACTGTATCCAACACAAGCGGTTCTCATTATATAGTTCAGCAAATTCAATTGTCAGTGACGTTTCCCTTTTTGACCATACTTTCAATATTGTTTTCTAGGTTGCACGATTGTGGTGTAACAGATAAAGGTTGTGCTGCTCTGGCTTCAGCTCTGAGGTCCACCTCCTCACACCTGATAGAACTGGATCTGTCCAAAAATAAACTAGGAGACCCAGGAGTGAAACTACTCTGTGCTTCACTCGACAATCCACACAGTAGACTAGAAATACTGAGGTGGGATCAAAATAATCCTCAAAAAGAAGGACTTCCTAATAGTTGATGTTTGTAATTGTAATGATTCTGAATCACTTTGAAATGCATGGCTTCCTTACAGCTGCCATCACTCTTTAGGTAACGTGCCATCCAGAAAACTTGTGTCGTATGTTTGTGTTTGGTAAAATAAAAGTTTAAATTAATTATTTTATGAAAGCATTGAAACTATTGAGTTATTACTGGTGCATCTTTTTGTGTCAAGTCATCCATGCACCTGAGCTCTGAGGACAACTTGCGGTTCTTGTCTCATTTCGAGTCGAGCTTACTGCGTAAGCTACTGAGCTGGTATCCCCATACTTGCATTCAGCCAGAAAATTATAGTTTTAATAATTCATCCATGAAGTTCCAGTAGTCAAGTTTGTGTTCTATTTATTTTCTGTTTTGCTTTTGGTTTCTGTTTCCTGTTAATTGTGTTTTTTGCTGATTAAGTTCATCATTAGTTTTATATATGATGCGTTGTTCAGGGAGCAGTGTTAATTTTGACAGCAAATTTTGATTTAGTTTTAGTCATAGTCTTTTGACGAAAATGCAATGTAGTTTTAGTCACATTTTAGTCAACCCCATCATTTTAGTTTTAGTCTAGTTTTAGTCGACGAAATATGAAAAACATTTTAGTCGAATAAATATACATTATATTTAGTCTACTAAAATCTAAATGGTTTAAATCATTTACTTGGTGTAATTAAATGTTCCATACAAAGATTCAACTGTTTTGACATAATTTACTTCACCTTAGAATAAAATTAAACCAGGTCATTACCTTTATTTTTCAGAAAAGTTCAGTAACTAGATATGCATTGTTGGAACGCAGAGTATTAGACCATGAAAGACATGTTCCAGTTCATTCAGTCCCATTTGACTCAATTGCCTCGTTAAGTTGGGCGTGTTCATTCAACCAATGAAACGCTCTGACAGGGCTCACACTCAAAGGCTATTGGCTCATGGCATGCTTCTTTGAAGTAAGCGCTGCACTGTCTCTGCTTGAGACAGCAATGAATGAGAATAGCTTTCAAAAAGACATTATATAAATTGTATTACATTTCTTTAGTCATGCAAACATGTTACATACTTGGTTGGAATGTACAGTTCGACTCACTTCATCACTTCTATAATCAGTAGAGGACAGCGCTGGTTTCTTTTGGCTGACTTTGTTGCATTTCACGTTATGCAGCAGCTCGTGTTAAGTTAACATAGGCATATAAAAACACTTGAGCTTGCCTTCGTAATGTGTTTCGGGGTGACTCGCCTGCAGTCGCGCTTCAAGTTTGCGGCGTTTTACCGGCGATCGTGAAGGAAAATAAGACGCTTTGTAAACCGCGTGGAGACACCTATGCTTTCCCTTCTCCCAGACTTCTCCCAGAGACTTCTCTCTGCCGTTTATATGAGATAAGCAGCACATGCGCGCAATCTGATGTCCGCCAGGTGGGACAAGAATATTTTCGTCTCGTTTTTATTAGTTGACGAAAATGTCAGTATATTTTTATTACAGTTTTCGTTATAATGCATTCATTTTTATTTAGTTATCGTCTCGTTTTCGTCAGTGAAAACATGTCGTTAACAAATACTTTTCGTCATAGTTTTCGTTAACGAAATTAACACTGTCAGGGAGTTATTCAAGAAAGCAGGTTATGTCATATAACTGGGTAAGTTCAAGGGTAAGCAGATAACCTCAACTTTTGGTTCTGCAAAACAGAGCTTACTTTCAGGGTATAAAAGTGACCATAGCATAGCAACTGCTCTAGTTTCAAGTAAATGTTATTAAGTGTCAGAGGTTGTCTGCATGTTCCAAGTTTCTGCCATGGAGGTTCTTATGATTACATTAAAATGATAGAAACACCATGGATTTGTTATGGACCTGTTATTACTTTGCTGGTTAGAACCTAAATACTTTTTATTGCTCCCTGCAGTCTCTGGAAGTGTGGTATCACAGCTGAAGGCTGTGCTGCTCTGGCTTCAGCTCTGAGATCAAGCTCATCACACCTGAGGAAAATGATGTTGAATAATAATAAACTAGGAGACTCTGGAGTAAAACTGCTCTGTGCTGGACTGGAGAACCCCCACTGTAAACTTGGGGATTTATGGTAAAAAAAGATTTTATCATTTTAAGATTTTATTCTTTAACCCTTCAAGAAAATCACAAAATAAAAGCATACTACTCTATAAAAAATACTCTAATATTCTTAAACTTATCACATGCACTGCGTTCCAAACTATTATGCAAGTGCAATTATTATGCAAGTATTATGCAACTTATCACATGCACTGCGTTCCAAATTATTATGCAAGTGACATTTCAGTAGAGGGTTTGGGTACAATGAACACTTTCTGTTTGTTTTGTTTCTCACATCTTTTCAGATAACCTTCTCAAGACAGGTTTGTTCAGTAGTTTGCTGGGTCTTTATAGGTAAATGGACCTCTGAGCAAAGCACAGTCCTCATGCAATATGGTGAGGAACAAAGACCTTTAAGATGAAAAGCATGTATATGTACTCTTTACTGTCATGATGTTGCGAGGAGAGAACCCAGATGCAGGCAGGCAGTAAGGGGTTAACAGAGATTTATTTATTAAACAACAAAAACAGAACCAAAAACACCCACAATGGGGGAAAACAGAACTAAGAAATATATATAAAACAAAAGACTTCCCACGAGGGGGCAAAATGAAAACAAGAACAATAAAACTAAACTAAAGGACACGACCAAACGTCTTAAATCAAATACGACATGACAGGGTAGAACACAAAACTCACAAAGGGAATCAGGGTAATCCAAACACGAAATCCACAACTCGACACACAGGCAGGAACACACACAATACACGAGCACAGGACAAAGGAACATGAGGGTATAAATAGGGAAGACAAACGAGGGATAAAGAGCAAGGGCAGGTGTAGAACATAAGACACAAGAGGGAGACAATACAGGAAACGAGAGGGGCGGGGCCAATGACAAGACCTGAGAAAACACATGAGATGTCAAAAAACAAACATCTCATGGTTTTCTCACATAAAACCTAAGGCTTTGCAATGGCTCTGCTACAGGACCCAGAAAAACATGACTAAGGAAGCAGAGCCATGACAGAAGCCCCCCCTTTAATGAGCACCTCCAGGTGCTCACCAAGGGGTAGACGGACAAGACAAGGAAGACTGAGACAAAGACAAGACCAGACAAAGCATGGAGAACAGAATAAGTGGGAGACAAGACAAAATAACAAAGGGACTTGGGTGGGACAACAAGAACAACAAACATGGGAGGGGGGGAGGGGCCAAACCAGGGCCCATAGGGGGCAGTCCATGGGTGTGGGGAGAAGTCCCAGTCCCCGGCTGCGCTCGAGGGCGCGTAGTCCTAGGGGACTTAGGAGGAGTCCTGGGGGGGACAGTCTTTGGCCCTGGGAGTCTCCCAGGGACCGGCTGGAAGACCGGTTGGAAGGCCGGCTGGAAAGGGCTGGGCGCCGGCTGGAAGGCTGGCTGGAATGGGCTTGAGGCCGGCTGGAAAGGGCTTGACGCCGGCTGGAAGGCCGGCTGGACAGGGCTTGACGCCGACTGGTTGGCCGGCTGGATGGCCGGCTGGATGGCCGGCTGGGACACCGGCTGGACGGCCGGCTGGATGGCCGGCTGGGACGCCGGCTGGATCACCGGCTGGGACGCCGGCTGGATCACCGGCTGGGACGCCAGCTGAATCGCCGGCTGGATCACCGGCTGGGACGGCGGCTGGATCACCGGACTGGACAAAGGACTGGACACAAGACGCCGGCTGCACCGGACTGGACCTCCCTCTCCTCGGCTTCTTCTTCCTGGACCGGCCCACAGGACATGTGGCCGGTTGCTGAGAAGTGATGGGGAGCCCGGTTAGCTCTGTACCGGAGGAGTCGGACGGGGAGTCCCACGACTCCCTTCGTCTGCACCGGCTACGGATGCTGATGGGCAGAGGAGGAGCTGCCGGGGGAGAGGCGGACGGAGCGGCCATGCCGATGACCCCGATCTCCATGACGCGACCCTCCAGGATCGCGGGCAGGGAAGATGGGTAGCAGGGCTGGGCTGAGACCCTGGACTCCGGGCGGTTCATGGCGTATCTCACCGTGCACTCGAAGTCCAGTGGTCTCAGCATCGTCATCTCCGCCCATGACAGAGGGTCCCTGAGGCCACCGTTAAACAGGACCGCGAGTTCCGCCTCCCCAAAAACCACCTGCTCAGTAAAAAGTGCCTCCTCTGCAGCCGTTAGGAAGTGGTCGACGTAATCCATGATACTGTCATCTCCCTGACAGTGGCTGCAGAGGAGGTGAGTCTGGTGGGATCGTTGGGTGGTCATGCTGCCTGCTGGGTTCAGTTCAGGCTCGTGTATTCTGTCATGATGTTGCGAGGAGAGAACCCAGATGCAGGCAGGCAGTAAGGGGTTAAGGGGTGCAGGCAGGCACTACAGGACCAAGAAAAACATGACTAAGGAAGCAGAGCCATGACACTTTACTCCACTACATTTGTAATGACTAATGCAATTACACATTCCATTTTGCATGGCACCCATCTTTTTTGCAGCAGTTTATTTTTGCTACAGAAGAATTAATATTGCCATTTACAGGGCATTGAAGCTACTATAATCTTGTGGATTTTGCCCTTACTTACTAAAACGTGTCAACATGGCTATGTGAATACGAGTGCAGTATGAGGAAGTTGTCAATCGCTGGCGGTTTATCTGTGAAATGAGGACATGACTGCAGCTCATGTCCTCAAAAAGACTTTGACTTTTTAATTTTACTTAACATTATTTTATTTATCCGTTATATTGAAGAGACCTTTTTGAAGAATGTTGGCTTACTTATGAGCACTTGAGTGTCATGGTTCTGCCCCACCTTGTCTTGCTTTTCTTGACCTAGTGGCAAAACCATGACAGAACCTCTTGTTTTATGTGGAGAGTGACGTTTTGTCCCTGTTGGTCTTCCACTCTCTGTTCCCGCCTCTGTTCCCGCCCTTTTGTCTCCTCGTTATTGTTTGTTAATTAGTTCATGTACCTTCTCCCTCTTGATTTGTCCCCTTTATAAGGTCCCTGTGTTTTCTGTCCTGTGCTGGATCATTGTTCTTTTGTGTAGTGTTTGTCATCGTGGTGAGTTCGCGTTCTGTAGTTAGTTTAGTTTATTGTGGTTTTGTCAAGTGTTGTTATTATTTTGAGTCTAGTTAGTCCCTGTCCGTGTTGCAGTGTTTTGTTATGTTCCCCCACGTGGGTCTTTATTTTGTATTTTTAGTTATTATTAAAGTCTGTCTTGTTAACCCCTTACCCGCTGTCTGCATTAGGGTCCTCTGTCCTTGTCTCCGTGTCTCACCCCAAGCACCGTGACAGAATGATCCAGCCAGAAAAGGACCCAGCAGAAAGAGGGATCGTAGCGGGAGGGGTCGATACTGCCGGACTCCCCTCCAGGGAAGAAGCCACTGGACTCCTTTCCAGGGTTGAGGCCGCTGGGCTCACGTCCAGAGTCGGGACCGCCGGACTCCCTTCCAGGGTTGAGACTGCCGGAACCCCGTCCGGGATCGAGACCGCCGGGCTCCCTTCCAGGGTCGTGGTCGCCGGGTTCCCCTCCAGGGTCGAGTCTGCCGGTGTCCAGTTCCCGCTACAGATCCCTTCCGGCATCCCAGCTGGTACCCAGGCCTGTCGATGTCGACACCTTGTTTTGTTTGTTGTTTCTGTCCTCGTTTGCTGCCCAGCTGCCAGAGAGCGTTGCCCAGCCGTCGGAGAACGCTGCCCAGCTGCCAGAGAGCGCTGCCCAGCCTCCGACTTCCCCCCCTGTCTCGTCGACATCCAGACCTGCCCAGCCGGTGATAGCCGGTCTCCCAGTCGGTCTCCCAGTCCCGTCCAGCCGGCCATCCAGCCGGCACCATGTACTGTCCAGCCGGCCATCCATCCGGCGCCATGTACTGTCCAGCCGGCCATCCATCCGGCGCCATGTCCAGTCCAGCCAGCCATCCAGCCGGCGCCATGTCCTGTCCAGCCGGCGCCATGTCCTGTCCAGCCGGCGCCATGTCCTGTCCAGTCGGCGCCATGTCCTGTCCAGCCGGCCATCCAGCCGGCGCCATGTACTGTCCAGCCAGCCATCCAGCCGGCGCCATGTACTGTCCAGCCGGCCATCCAGTTGGTGTCATGTGTTGTGCAGCCGGCCATCCAGCCGGCGCCATATGCTGTCTAGCCGGCCATCCAGCCGGTGCCATATGCTGTCTAGCTGGCCTTCCAGCTGGCGCCATGTCTTTGTTTGGACTTTTTTTCCCCTATGTATCACGTTTTTGGTCGTGTTTTGTATAGTTATGTTTTTTGTCACATTCTGTCTAGTCTTGTTTGTTCCTTGAGGAGCATCAGGATGCTGCTCCTTAAGGAGGGGCTTCTGTCATGGTTCTGCCCGACCTTGTCTTGCTTTTCTTGACCTAGTGGCAGAACCATGAAAGAACCTCTTGTTTTATGTGGATAGTGACGTTTTGTCCCTGTTGGTCTTCCACTCTCCGGTGTGGAGTCTCTGTTCCCGCCCTTTCGTCTCCTCGTTATCCTCTTGATTTGTCCCCTTTATAAGGTCCCTGTGTTTCTGTCCTGTGCTGGATCATTGTTCTGTTGCGTCGTGTTTGTCATCGTGGTGAGTTCGCGTTCTGTAGTTAGTTTAGTTTATTGTGGTTTTGTCAAATGTTGTTATTATTTCGAGTCTAGTTAGTCCCTGTCCGAGTTGCTATGTTTTTTTATGTTCGCCCACGTGCGTCTTTGTTTTGTATTTTTAGTTATTATTAAAGTCTGTCTTGTTAACCCCTTACCCGCTGTCTGCATTTGGGTCCTCTGTCCTTGTCTCCGTGTCTCACCCCGAGCACCGTGACATTGAGCTTAAATGAGACATAGACAGCTTAGAGAGTAATAGACAGGTTATGGTGTCGGCCATGATTTGTTGCAATTTTGAGGTGTTCAGTCTTATTATGATTTAATAAAATAAATGCGATTGCTCTCCTCACGAATCAACTGTTTCTTGTTTTTCACTGACATGTCTCCTAAGTGTTGAGGACTAGTGCTTCTTTGAGCCTACATCCAGTATGAGTAAAATACTGTTAAAATCAGATACTCTAAGACTTTTACTGAAGTCGTTTTGGAAATTGTGACTTGTAATGGGGTAATTTTAGCTGCAAGGTATCTGTACTTTTACTTAAGTGTGGTTTTCAGGTACTCTTTACACCTCTGAGAGTGACCCTCCCTAACATTTATCTGATCATACAAAACTGTTGCAATTGTTACTGTTTTCATGAGAGACATTTCTGGAACATGCTCTAAAAGGGTGTCCAATAGCAATTAGCTAAAGCTTGGGGCATTTTTGGTACACTATCGGCGAAGGACCAGTTACAGCAGACTGGGGATGAAAACTAAAGTACACACCAAAAACTAAATCAGGTCAATGTTTCCTACCTGGTCCCTCTCACATGTTTACATTACTTCAATATAACACAATCAACAATCAAATTAAGACAAAATAATAAATTATATCATAATGGCTATGACAGCCTCTATTAAAGAATTGAAGGTGTATCATTGATCTTTCTGCAGGTTATGGGACTGAGGTCAAACCCATCACACCTGAATAAGCTGAGTTTGTTTGATAATAACCTAGGATACTATGGCAAGAGAATTACTCACTGATCTAAAGAACAGTCCAGATTATAAACTGGACAGTCTATAGTAAGTACTAATAATTTAAAATTATGTTTTCATTTCATGTACGAAACATTTATCGATTCAAACCTGTTTCTTGGAAAGAATGACTTTAGATGATTTTATTACTGATTGAATTATGGATCTGATTTTGCTCACAGTGGTTTGATTGAAATTTTTTGGTCTTTTTTTCTTTTGACAGTTTTTAGATTTTAGACCGATCTTTTCTGTAACTGCTGGCAGTTAATAAGGAGCAAAAAATGTGTGTCTTGTGTCTGGAACGCAGCATAAGTCATCACAAATTCTCAGAAATGTTAGTGGATTTAATGGAAACTATGATGGTCTGTGTGGATCTTACTGGGTCTCTGTGAGTACTATTGGTGAGTAGTTAGCTGGCAGATGGGATCCAATAGAACACCATTAAATCCTCATGGAATAATGCCTCAAAGACACCACATAAAAGAATTGTATAATGATTTCAATAACAAACAGCTAATGGTTCATAATGGTATTTGAATGGAAGCCATTTGATTATTTTGTTAAACATTTACAAGCAAGCATCTATGGTGAGGCATTCACGGCCAACTCATCCTGTGTGTGCTTTACATCAAGAGAAAACAAACAATATAGAGTAAAATAAAAACACATGAATGACATTTAGACAAGTGAACAATACAATTATGGAAATGAAATTTTGATTGAACCTCAGTAGCACTGCACAATTTGTATGGACACACACAATACAGTGGGATGGGCTGAATCAGCTGCTGTAACAAATGAGGGAGACATCCAAAATGAGCAGTGCCGGATGTGAAAGACCACATCAATTTCATCAATATTTCACCAAATCTTTGAACTTTAAGGTTGCAATGGATTTTGTTGAATTTATGTTAAGCATGAGTCTACAACATGTCTTTATTGCTTCTTGTTAGTTTCTAAACCATGTACATCTTTAGATGTCACATTTTTGTCATAAAATAATGCATGCATGTATTACTACAGTATTGAAATGTAGTAAATACTGTTATATATTTCAATATTTACAATGATAAAGTTTAAAAACAATTATTTAGGATTTTTTGTCTATAGTAATAATTACTATATAGTAAGTAGCCTACAGTATTTATGTTTAATTAAATTAAAATTCAAGATGGAAACAAAACAGCATGTCACTTTTGCTACTCATTTGTAAGTAATCTCTGTTTGTATTTTATTTTCTATTCCCTTTAATTTAAATGTTCAACTGGGTCATAAGTAACGTATTTACACATGATTGAATTAGTCCCAGAATTAAGGAATTGCAATACTTGTCTTTGCCTCTAGATGGTGTAGTAACTCCATAAAAGAAATGTCACAGAGCGCAGAACCAGCAGCCGCTCACTAGACAAATCTATTTAATCACTTATTTATTAGCTCAGCATCTTCACCAATGTATTATTTATACAGCTATAGTGTCTCTGTGGTAATACTCATGTTGTTCTTCCCAGAATCTTATTTGATTGTACTTATGTAATGTATCCATGTTATATTGCATTTTTTTTTTTAAAGGAATAAGTTGATTTTATAGAGCATTAATGCAGAATTTTGTTAAGTCTTAAGGTCAGCTTTTAGCTAAAACAACAGCATGAAAAATGTAAAACATTTTTAATTCCAACATGTAGAACATATGTCGACTTTTTTCTAAACGGGTTTGTCGGTTTAAATTGTCCCTTAACTTGACCGGCTACAGTAAAAATGACCACCAGAAAACCAGTATAAAATTTAAACTGGCTCAAGATGTTTCTTCTCTGCAGGATCATAAAGAGAGACCGACATGCGTCTTATCGTTCATTGCCTCTGCAGGGCTATAGTTGAGATTCAGCTTAGCAGAGCTCCAGACATCCTTATTTGTCTCAATTTTCTTGGTCTCAATCAATATGTGATTAGCCAACACAAAAAGGGATCTTGTATAAAAAGCTGTGAGCTCAGCAGGGGCGAGCTCTGAGGGCACAACTCTTTCCTGACTGACTCTACCCGCTGTATTGACCCCATAATTCAAAGGCTGATCTTCAATTCCTCTGCCGTATATGTTATGCATGTGCAGTGTAAGAAGCATTGATTTTATGTCGCATGGCTCATTTAGTTCTGATGAAGCCAAAAGAGTGACGTTGTGTGAGGTAAGGGCTTAGGATGCTCTCACCCTGACAGTAATCAAAATACGTCTGTTGTCTGTTGAGAGAGGCCACTCTTTGTTATTTGAAATATTGATTATATATGAAAGTGTGTTCGACCATCTATTCTAATGCCATCTAAAGGACACAAGAAAGAACTGCATTAATATTTCACTGAACATTATAATAACAACAATAATAATAACAATAACTGTTGTTGTTGTTATGAATAATTATTAATAATAATTAGCACCAATAACGTTATTTATTATTATTAATTATACTTTTTGTTATTATTATTTAATTCTACTTGCTGTGAAGCTGCTTTACATCAATGCACTGCATTTCATTAATTCAATGAAATGAATTCATTAAAAGTAACAAGACTCGATGTCGATTTAGGAAATAGACTGATATAGTCAATTTTAGTCTTTCTACACGCATGGTAAATGGTTGGATACAAAAGACATCTCGGGACATTACTGCACTCTCACTTTGGAAACGAAAGGGAAGAGAAACAAAGCAAAACAGTGAAGACAGTGTGCTAGTCCTACTGATTTTATGGAATTGTCATTGCTTAATGTTTCATGAGCTTAGCTAGACAAATCCTTCAGGAGAGACCCAATATCTTAACAGCAGCACCTCTGCTCCCACATATCAATTTGCTCCTTTATTTGTGAAAGGCTGATAAGGGAAAGTGGGACTTCAATGTGCAGATTACACTGATTTCTCCATGCTGCGTCTTGCTCTTTTCTTCTATCGGTTTTTATCATCAAAAAGAGCAGTGGCTTTGACCGTTTTCACTTCACGTCATTTGAAATTGCTTTAACATGAAAGAGGCATCAAATGAAAATACTGAGCTTGTTAGTAGCATGGGGCAAAACAATATTCGGTTCCTTAACAAATTCTCTCAGTGTACTAAATTAGAAATGGTGTACTAAATTTGCTATCGTTGTCCTGCTGAAAGATGATTTTTTTAGATCTAAATGTACTTTATTACTTCTTCTGACAGCAGCCCAAAACCTGCATGTTATCGGTTGACCAAGTTAGAGTTTTTAAAATGAAATGTCTTGTCAATTTCAATTTTCTTGTGTTGACACATTTCTTAGAGGTTGGGACAAAGCAAAATATCACATGACTCATCCCATGTTTAGCCAGCAACTAATGGGATTAAACTGCAACAGGACCATGATTTGCTTCTTCGGTTGGTTATGAGTGTTTTTGGTGGAAGGACATGCAGTAGCTCCTTCAAAGTGATCTCTGGCCTCACTCACGGAGTTTGGGAAGACACACTTTTCTAGGCAGTTTCTTTTTTTGCATTCTTTATAACTCTTTCGAGTACTCTTTTACTTCAGGTTACATCTTTGAGTAATGATTCCCTAACTGTGCTTGATGTCATTATGTGGTGCTTATTTTAATGATTCATAAATAGAGGTCAAATATAAGGCAGCTATGCCCTCATGAGGGTAATTTTTCATCCTTTCAAGTGTAAAATGTAGTGCGACACAGACAAAATAATTGTGACTTTTTAACATTGACCATCTACTTAAATGTTGACCATTATGTTAGCATTACATTTTTATCCACATAATATAATACATATATAGACAATATATTAAATGTATATTAAAAAGGTAATAGGAAGGTTTTTGCTCCTGTAACACCAGAAACATGATTAGTTAGTTTATACAGCTGCGGAAAAAATTAAGAGACCATTCCAAAATGTCCTTTCAAATCAGCATTTCTAGATGTATTATGGCCATTTCAGTTCAGTGTCTGTTGAATTTCAACCAAATCAAACATCAGGAGTGACAAAGTCATTCGACAGCAAAGTGAGAGACTGATAGCATGACAAGACGTATGAATACTGTCATAATGATATGGGTTATTTCATATATTTTTTAATTTCCCTAAATACATGTAGAAATATGGCTGTTGTATTGCTTAAAAGTGAATATAAACTGGTTTTCTTTGCAGTATTTGAGGTCTGAGAAAATACAGATTAATTTTTTTCCACGGCTTTGGTTTTACATTTTTGGTTGATCAAACTTTTTTAACCTGAAGTCCGTCTTTGAACGAAATGTATCTCTTTTCATCTTCAAATGTTTGTTATTTTACAACATTTTTACAAAAATACTTTAACCTTTTTCTAGTTAGAAACAAACAAAAACAGTTTACTAGGCCTACCTAAAATGAACATTATAAAACTGTCCTTAATTTACCCCAAATTGCAACGGTAAGCCATCAGACTGATGCAAAGTTATTATAGTTTACCAAAACTAAAACTAATAAAACATTTCTGTTAATTGGAAAAATGGCCTAAATATAAATAAACTGAAAAAAGTTTAAATTGAGGCATTAAAATACATAATAAAATGACAAAATCGCACAAAAAGAAAATAGCACAAAAAAACCTAACATGCTCATTAACATGAAAACTAAAACTATAAAATTAAAAGCTAATTCCAAATACCATATGAATGAAACTACAATAAAACTGAAAACAAAACTATAATAGCTCAGTTTGTCATTTGTTTTGACACTTCTGTCATAATTTACTCACCCTCTTGTCATTTCAAACTTGTAACACGTCGTATGTTCGGTTACCAACTTTCTTAAAAATATCTTCTTTTGTGTTCCGTGTAAGAAAGAAAGTCCTACAGCTTAGAAATGACAACAGGTTGAGTGCGTGATAACAGAATTTTCATTTTTGGGTGAACTATGACTTTAAGCCATGTAAAAACAAGCAATAACCTGCAGATTTGTTTCAAATAGAGACTGCAATCAAGAGGCAAAAATTACAGACTGCAACTTTAATAAACTGTGGATGAAAAGTCTTACATGCATAAATGCATTTCATTTCAGCCAACATTCAAACAAAACAAGGTCAGTACGTTCAAAATCACAGAGTACTTGTTTTCGCACAGCAGGATAAAACTGTCCTTTTATTTTGATTTATTTGGAAAAACTAAGCTGAAAGGCAAAGATGTGCTTAACATATCAGAAGTGTTCAGAATAACATATGCGTCGATCGCTGGCAGCCCTTGACAGAGAGTCAAGAACAGATTGTTACTGCTGCTGGTGAAGGGGTGGGCTTGTTTAAAGCAGTACAGCTCGGTGGCATTGCTCTTATTTACAGCACCATCATGATCGTAAAGCAGGCCATATGCTTCTGTGTTACACTCTGAATAATATGCCATACATAACACTGCTGTGAGATGCGTTGGCAAAGGAAGGCTTGAGCAAGGTCTTAAGGTGAAGGTAAAAGGCATTGTCTTTAAACACAAAGCCACCATAACAAGGTCAGCACAATACCATCAATGCAATTTATAACATTATGAATAAACATAACTGATGCAAGACTGGGATAATAATGCAAGCTATTATACGTACATGCTGTATCGAGCATATTGATGCACGTGCAGTTTATATAAAGCGTAATATAAATGATGTTAAACGTATGCTTTTCTAAGAAATTTTTGCTTGTCTTTCAAATAAATGGTATCAAGGCGAATTAACTGTATGTGAATGTATGAAACCAGTTCCCGTCAAACAGGTGTCCTAAGGAACACAAATGCAGTTTGTCACATTAATAAAAACGTAGTTTTACTAAATAGTAACTTTTTAGCGTTAAAAAAAAAAAGTATGAGTAAAGTTGAGTTTTCAAAAGTGTAATAATGATTTATTTAGAAGTTGAGCTGTTGGGACAGATTTAGACTACATGTAAGGATAAGTGGGTAAATAGTAGGAAACCTTCGATATTATGTTTTAGACAGAAATGGCAAAATACAAAAGTTATGTATTACTTATGCAGCTTTAAACTTTTTTGTGACAAATATCCACAATGGAAAATAATTAGCTAAAATAGAGCACAATCTACTGTATTAACATGAAGAAAAATTATGTATAATTTTTTTTACAGCTTTTCACCTGTATTTAAGTTTTTTGCATTAATGGAAATGTCCATAAATTTAATGGATAATGTATCACTTTTCAGTACATGTGTTGAAAACCTGGTCCCAGTATAATAAAGTAAATGCCACTTGGTTGTATATTTTGTAGTCTAATGAAATTACATTCATTTTTATGTGGTTTAGGGATCCGCCGTACTTTGTTTATGTGTGTGTGTGTGTGTGTGTGTGTGTGTGTGTGTGCGTGTGCGTGTGCGTGTGCGTGTGTGTGTGTGTGTGTGCATAAAAGTATACAATACGTACGCATGCACACATACAGTAATATCATGCATACCAAAGATTTTCTCTCAGTGGACAAACCCCACACAAATTCATGAGTAATTGCCTCTATTTATAAGACAAGACCCACTCTTCACTAATTAGCCCTAATATAAATTACAGAGTGTTGGCCTTCCACCAGAGCGTAATTTGAAGAGTACCCTCAATGCACATCTCTGGAAACTAACTAAAGGTAAGTTTGAGGTAAAATACATCATGGCCCCATTAACAGCTATAAGCATGCAATATTTGTCTTATCCAATTATGTTTAGCGATAGAAACACAAAACATTCTGTTTAAATTACTGGTGTTATTATGCTGCTTATTCAGTTCAAGTAATGCTTATGGAATGATTTAATTCTGCTCAAAAGTCTATGAGCTGCCTTGCTTTATGTTGTCTACAGGTGCATTGTGGGATTGCCTTATCAATAAAGGAGGCTTTTCTTGCTAACTCAGGTTTTGGCTAAGGGAAGGTAGAAGGCAGCACAATTATGCTGCATAGCTTTTGGAACAGACTTTGTGTGAGGAGCACGCCAATGATGCTTTAAAAATACCGCCTACACAGGCAGCTCACTGGGTTTTGGAAAAGTGCCTTATAGAGATCTTAATTAAAGCAATTATGAAAACATTTGTTTGTCATTTCTAAATTGTACATTTAAATCTCTGTCACATCAAACTCCAAATAATATTATAAATGATACTAAATATAATTCTTTAAACCCTTTACAGAATTATAGAGTTAATAATTATATTTAAAGTGTCAAGAAAATATTTTGATATAATTACAAATGGATATTTTCTCTTATTACTTATTCATATGTATTTTAAGCAATATCTGAATAAATGTATTATTGTTTATCAGTGTATTGTGATGTTATCTTAGCAACATGCTAATACCAAACTCAATCCGTGTCTTAAATGTATAGTTCACCCAAAAAGGAAAATTCTGTCATCATTTACTCACCCTCAGATTGTTCCAAACCTGTATACATTTCTTTGTTCTGTTGAACACAAAGGAAGATATTTGGAAGAATGTCAGTAACCAAACAGATCTTATCCCCCATTGACTCCCATAGTATTTATTTCCCCTAGCTATGGCAGTAAATGGGGGACGAGATCTGTTTGGTTACAAGCATTCTTCCAAATATCTTCCTTAAATAAATTTATACAGGTTTGGAACACTCTGAGGGTGAGTAAATGATGACAGAATTCTAGTTTTGGGTGAACTATCCCTTTAAATGATGTACTATGCACTTTACGTTAACAATTTTAGATGTATAATAAAATTGAACACTATAGAAATAAAAATGAAACACCTATTTTACATTTCTACACTGTTAAATGCTTGATTCTGAATTTTGGTTGTTTTGATTTTCAATTGAAAAATGTATATCATCCAGGCATTTATTAAGCACTTTTCCCTCTGCATTTTCAGTGTAAATACTATGCACACTTTTTATACCACTAAATAGTACGGAATAGTGTATTAAAATGCAAATTGAGCTGAATCTTTATTATAATAGATACTAAAGATTCCATAATATATGTTAATACGGCAGTCTCTGCTGCAGTTATTAAAATTACCCCTCTGTTCTTATCTGTTGCGCTACACTGGAATGTGAGCTGAAATTGAACTTAATGGAGACTGATAGGACCATATCTGAACCGAATATGAAAATGCTAACTGTATTACCAGTGTCATACTTTAATCTCACAGATGCACTGAACTTCAGAAATATCAGTTCTTGGGCCTCAGCTGTGCCATATATGCTGGCATATTATGACAATCTTCTTTTAAATATAAAAACACTAGAGATGCGTGCCACAAATAATCTTCTCCTCTAATGGTACAATATGTGCTTTTGGACTTTAAAAGAAATTGGTTCGGAAGGCCCAAAATGACAAGTATATTCTCAAAAAGAGGATGTCAAAAATAATTATTTTCTCTTTGAATTCATGTAACCAATATGTTATTTATTATATATTTTCAATCTACAGCATTGTCTTATGAAATATGCATGTAGCTTCTTTTAATTTAGACTGTAATAGGATAAATTCAACCTTTATTGGTTGCATTGCGCTCCTGGGCGTGATGAATGACAAGCTCACACACAGTCCGCCTCTATCAAAACATGTATTTTCTAGACGTCTTACAGCATTCAGAATGCTTATTACTAGATGCACTTGCTGTGTCCATCATGTCACAAAGAAAGCTAAGCTCTTATAAACCGAACAGCGGTGCATCAAGAAACCTTTTGATCCAGTGCAAAGATTGGGCTAATTTCCCAGAAGCTATTTAGACAGTTATGGGTTTAAAGTGACGTGTCAAATTACTGGATCATTAAAATACCTTTTCATTTTGCACAAAAGCCTAGGAAAAGAACATACAATGAAATTCTAGATTGGTCCTTTATACCTGCGTCAATCTACAAATTATCACACAAGCATGTGTAGCAGATTTTTCATAATTAGCGATACTGCAAAAATAATAATTTGTGATCGCTTTATAAACAGAAAGATGACTTGATGAATTGATAACTACTGTACATCATTTAAAAGAAATGAACGGGCATCAGAAATACCTGTCATAACTTTCGAAAGACTGTGAACCAATCTCAAGGCTTCATGACACTACAATGGTTTACATTGTTTTCCTACAATGGAAAGTCACAGGCTATTGCTAACATGCTCTCCAAGCAAAACAAAATGGCACGAATGTTTCCCCTACCTGCAGTCTGGCATTGATGCCAAAAACAGAAATGACCTTAAGGGTAATTAGCTTAATAAAAAGCATTAACTATGCTGTCAATAAGATTTGCATAATGTGTGAAGTCAGTCTTACTGGCGAACGCACACGGTGTCAGCTGGGTTTACAGAGCGTTACAAAGACATTTCTCAGGGTTCGGCCATTGTTCACACCTGTCAAGAGGAACGCGACTCGGTTGAGACCCCTATGATGTCTGCTTGTCCGTCAACATGAACAACAGTTTTAAACAATACTATTTACATTCCCTCTTTACTGGGGGGTATTATTGCCACAAAAATACGGCATTTATAAGCAAACCTTGAAGGTCAGACAGTTACATCGTTTGAAGCTCAGACAAGCAACTAAATAACACTTTTAAAAAGGAAAAAGTGTGTTGTGCCTCATCATGTCTTCGTATACAAATATACAAAATAAGATTTAAATATTATTATTAGATTTCATTCTATTCCTCAAAGCTTTTCGAATGGGCTTTAAAAATGTAAATGGTCAATATAGCACCACCCTCCTTTCACTTTACTCATTATATATATATATATATATATATATATATATATTACATTTAATATAATGTAATAACACAGATATAAGAATATAGTTTTAACCTTCATTGAGACAATATTCAGGCAGGTTCTTTGTCAAGGAAGGTTCGTGTCACGCGGTGACCTCATACTGACCTGTGAAAACTAGACCGAAGACACAATAGAACTGTAGGGAAATGAGTGTTGACATCTCTTTCCCGTCTTCTCATTTTGCATGATTCATCTATAGGCAGAAAGTAGAAATAAACATGTTATTGAGTTTCTCTTTATTTGAGATTAAACGGCTCTATTCTTCATCAGCGGTGTTGTTTCTGGTGACAGTTTGGTGATTGGCTCATTCAAAGAGCTCCAGTTACCTTTTGTCTTCAAAACCGGCTTGTTTCTGCTTAAGTTTCATTACATTCCTGTTTAGGTTTCATCAAGTGCATTGTGGGAAGACGTGTTGGCGTACATCAAAGGGCTCTCACAAAATGGGAAGATGTATTGGTGCATCATCCCAGCAAATGTGGTCAAACATCTCACACGCACAGTAAAACAGTTTAAGGAGCCGTGTTAGAAAAATGCTACAGATTGACTTTCTTCACATATTTGAGGTCTAATGTAGTTTAAAATGAATTATGTTTGTTTTTCTTTAATCAGACGACATCACACATTTCTTTTTAACCCTCTGCTTCAAAGGTGCCGTGTGTCATTTTAAAGAGGATCTATTGGCAGAAAAGCAATATAATATACATAACTATGTCTTCATAGGTGTATAAAGACTTTACATAATGAAGCGTTATGTTTTTATTACTTTAGAATGAGATATTTCTATCTATGTACAGTACACCGCGGGTCCCCTTACATGGAATTCACAATGTTGTTTCTACAGTGGCCCTAAACGGACAAACTGCTCTACAGAGCGCGTTTCCTAAATACGTTATCTCCTTCGGCAAATAAGTGAAAAGTGACGACATCTTTGTTCTGTGTCAGCCACCATAGTGCTTCGATAGGGTGGGGGGGGATGGGGGAGTGAGCCACTGGTTGCAATTCACAACCTCAATACTAGATGCCGCTAAATTTCATGCACTGGACCTTCATTACACATTTAGGTGTTTATTTTTTATCTTTATACATGTCACATGACATCACAAATACTTACTTTTTAACCCCTCCACTTCAACCACCTTGCCCCATTTCAAAAGCCAAACAATTCCCGAAAATGTAATTTTGGCTAAAATAGATTAAGTCCTGTTAAACTTTATTCGTCCTTTTTTTACTCAAATACCTGCATGGAATATTAAATATATGTATTCTTAAACTGAACTTTGTCTTCAAAATGAACAAATGTTTTTGACGTACGTTTATGCAACTTCTGTATTCACATAGAATAAATCAGTGAATAAAATTGGCTGCCTCTCAAGAAATGAATGTGGGAATCACTCCGCTGATTTTAATAGCAAGCCACTTATATAATGTTTCCTCAACACTTACTCTTAAGGTTCAATTTACAGTCAAGTAGGAACAGATGGAGTGTAAGAAGTCTTGGAGGAATGTTCTGTATTCAAGCCCCTGAGCTCTGACTTCAAAAGCCCATCATTTAATAACAGTTTTTTTAGTAAGGCATTAGTCAAAATTGAAATATTCAATCACTTGAATGCCACCCTGCAAACTGCCAGATATGATAAAGGGAGATCAATGTTCATACTGTATAAAGTAACTTTGCACCACACACTTTATTCTAGTCACAAATTTCAAGCACTTTCCATTCAATATTTTGAGTACAATAATTACATTGTATAATTTGATTTTATGCTTTTATTCATTAACATTTAAGAATCATTTTTGGCTTCATGGGGTTCGGTTTTCCAGACCAGTTTTTTTTCCGAACAGGTGTTTTCAAATTATGGGGCGAGACATTCTGGTGAGTGCACAGATACATTATACCCGTCTAGACGGACGTCCCTACTTTAGAAAACCATTATTGTTATTGACAGAAGTTTCTCTTGTGGCATCACAACTTTCAACATGATTTAAGTACCATCTATTGGCTAGATCAGAACATACTGATCTTTTTTATTTTACATACAAATGATTTGGTGTACATTCATGTTGCATGTTGTAAAATGAAGTATAAAAAGTACTGCACTTACAGTATGTTCACAAAATTTGTTGGTGGTGGTATTTGGTTCTGTGTTTGTGAGACTACCCTCCCCGCTGCTACTGTGACTTCATTTCTGTGTGCGAATATTTCAAGCACCTTTGCGAAACTTCCGAAAATTGTAAACATCTAATTAGACAATGTACAATGAGGTGCCACAACCACTTAGCGTCAAACTCCACATTAAAGGCATTCATTTGCAGTTCCACTTAAGAAGTAAATTGACATGAAATGGAGCGACAGGGAACTTTTTTGCATCACTCCATGCTTTATATAATGCGTGCATGCATACAAAATCCAGCCACCTGGAGCACTCGCCTAAAGCAACTGTGTAATCCAGGACTATTACTATGCAATAAAGTGCATTTTTCCACATGAAAGAGTTTACGAGAGGGCATAAAAAAGGCAATATTGCAATGCAAAACATAATAACGTGAAATGAATGTAAACACAAAATATCCTTTATTTTTTCGTCTTTAACTAAAGACTAGACAGATTCACTGCTGTAGCTCTAAAAGGTATCTACATCTGCATCGTATTTACAGCCCATTTCTTGTCATTTTATTTACATTTTCAAAGAGAAGCATTTAGAAACACAGTGTTGAGAACAAACAAACAAAAAAACCTAAACAAGTCCAAAAGGTTAGAAAAAATAAAAGCCTTACGACATAGTTCTCAGTGCAATTTCACACAATGTGTAGCTGTATTCCTTCGTTCATTCTTTTTAAATACACCGATATTATCAAACTCATGACGTCACTGCATTAAATGACAATAAAAACAAACCAAAATAAGCTTGACAATATTTTACAGCTCGAAACACTTGATCAGTCACGGCGACCATTCCCAAGTGCTTTCCCCATGAGTGACAGCAGGAAACATTCGTGTACCGAACGCTAATGTGAAACGGCAATGCGACAGCATGCTCGACATATCAACGGCATCCAACCAAACACGCATCGCGCAGTTCAAGATGTGAGAGACGTGTCCAGATGCTGGGTTGCCAGGTCAGTTGACGTGTATTTCAAGCTCTAACCAACACACCTTCAGGCCGTGGTGCATCTCAGCCGACCGGCAGACCTCGAGGGTCGTGTTTTCACATTCATAGCACTTATGTCGCTGACCCTCGGGGGAAATCTATTTGCAGGGTTATCGCCTGTCCTTACCACAATATGCAGTGTTCACAGCACTCCGAATATTTCTCTTAAAAAAGTCAGAGTGCATGTTTAAGTAATGTGCTTCATTTTTTTTAAGCATTCATGCCATTTGACGCTTTATTTCATTGACAAAACGTGAGGACGTATATTCCTCTAAAAACACAGCACTAAAATAAATACTGTCATCCTTACCAATGGTCCGTATGGACCCTTTGTTGTATTCGTAAAACCAAATCAATTTTATTGACTGACCTTTCTGGACTGTGTTGAAACACTAGGCATTGTTCAAGTACAACAATTAGCAAAGAAAGGGACAACCGTTCCCATTTTGTACGTAACTATTTTTATGAGGTTTTCCATGAATGTTGCTAGGAAATAAACTAATGTTTATCTGAAATTGCATTTTTTCGTAAAAGGAAATAAATCTTTAATATAGCTCAGTTTCAAAAACTAGCGAGCCGCCTTGCTGTTTACTTTTTAAGTGGAGTACGTAAGAGTCCTTAAGACTCGACTCACCATTGAATCTCAGGTGTTAGCATGTCGCTAAAATAAAAACATTACTAAATGGGGCGGCTTCCCAGACAGGGATTATCTTAAACCAGGACTAGGCTTTAGTTAAATTAGGATATTTAAGTCATTTTTAAAAACATTCTTTACAACAACAAAAAAAAACATTACTGCGTGCATCTTGAGACAAAACAATCACACTGATATATTTTAAGATATATCGGTATAAATTGTTTTCGATAAAGACACCTCTTACATTTAAATTAATCAAGGACTAGGCTTAAACCCTGTCCGAGAAACCACCCCAATGAGTTTAAAAGGTCATAACACATGAAAAAAATGAATAAGAATGAAAGACTTTTAGCAATTCTCTCCTTTCAATGTCTTCTGGAATTCGCAAAAGCAGCATAATTTCTAACTCGCCATATTTTAAGTGAATTGATTACCATCTGCATAACCAAATTTTACTACAAATAGGCTACCATGGCTAAACGATGGTTGCTATGGCAAACCATGTTCATTTGGGATTAATGTTACAATATTTTTTTTGCAAGGCAGCTAACTAGCTTTTGCAACAGAGCTATTATTACAGGCTAACCTGACCATGGGGCTAACTGTATGAGGCTGAATGTATGCCTTGCCTACATACTTTCATTGTGTTTGTGAAGCCATATGGTCAAAATTAAATTTTGTATAAAGTATGGAAGTTAATAGCAATCACCCATTTCCAAAATCTAACAAGACATCACAACAAGTTTTCAACATAAAATGAGCTCAGTCAGAACCCTGAACTAGTAGCAATGATTCTCAAACACAGGCATCCTTGTTTAAGTACTGTACGACACAGCCGGTGGGCTTTCAAGTATAAAAAGAAGCGATTAAAAGAGTTCTCTCCTTGGCTGAGGCGCGGGAAAAGGCAGAGTGGAGTGAAGCTTGTGAATAACAATCTGCTCATCTGGCAGCAGGCTGAGCCAGTGAGCGTAATGCGTTACCACCCCTCTTCCTATATTCCTTTGAGCAAACCCACCAACACGAAGGCAGAACCAAATAAACCACCAACGCTGCCATATGTCATCCTTTAGCAGTCGCATTTGAAGGGCAAAGAGGGTTTACGTATTACGAAAAAAGAGAAGGGCACTCCGCAGTCCGTACTGTTCGCAACGCATACTTCATGTATTAAAAAAATAAGTCTGACACAGTCAACGTAAAAATTAAGTAAAACAATATGGTCACAAAAGCAACTTGTCTTTGGCAAGAAGTCCTGGAAACGCGTCCAAGCGTGCGTTCCTCCCTCCATCATGTCACCTGCGGCCCATCTCGGTCTGCCGCAGGAAATGTATGTTGTTTACATTGTCGGCCAATTCGGGAAACTGATCGACCGACACGATGTAAAAGCCCTCGTAGCCCTGAACGCGTCCTGAGCTCAGAAGCTGCTGCCTTTCTCCGTCCGTCCAAGCTCGGGAACCTTCCTCTCCTTGCCGCAGTCTGTGGCGTTCGCGTGCCCATGCGGCCACGACGGCCCTCTGCCGCGCAAGCTCCAGCATGCGGACCTTCTCCTCGTCTGGACTGCTTCCATAGCGGACGTTAAGGCATAACGTGCCGTACTGCAGCTGGATGTCGGTGATGCGGCGTGTGCGGCCGCCGAGCGCCGTGTTGACTTGGATTACAGTTACGTTCACACCCATCTCAAGCGTGCGCTGACCCACCGTCATGCCCAGCAGAGTGAGGTCGCCCTCAACCTGTCCAGATTTTACAAAGTAATGTGTGTCCAAGCTTAAAATGGTGAAGTGTAAGTCCTGCAGGTACACGGCATTGTCAAGTACCGCCGCTATCCGTCGTCCATCTTCGTTGGCAACGCTGATGATGTCAGCAGTCACCTGGCCCTCCCGGATTGCTATTTTGACGCCCTTGCCAAAGAGCGAGCTGCCTGTGGCGAACAGGGTACGGAGAGGCGCCTGGGGGCAACCGGAATCGCTCGCTCCGTAGATCTGGTCGAAACGCTCCAACCGTACGAAAGACTTCAGCTGCCTCTGGACTTCACACTGAACCCCCAGCACAGACTGCAAAAATACAAACAACACACAGACATTAACATCCAGTGAATTTTGAAAATCGCTCTTGACGATTAACCAGATGACCTTGATTTTACTTGCAGGAAAAATCAGAACAAAAAAAGGAATTTTTGAAATTGATGGGTGTTTGGATTCTGCATAACATTCGTCACAAATTCCATACCAGTCTGATCACGAGTGACTACTTGTATTGAACAAATAAACTGAACGAACGATATTTAACGTGATATGTCCAAAACAACCGTCATTGATTCTTCGAGAGGTCCGTGGTGGCATAATATAGAATGTGACATGTTATGACATGTTTCATCTCAGCAACACACTGTCATATATCCTAAAAATTGCACGTTATTTTCAAGTTTTTTATGTTATCTCGAACAGTGGCAGGCATCACTGCGCGTCCCGCCTCCGCTGCTGCTATTTCCTGGGAGTAAGTAACATTCCTGATGGCTGGTGCAGGATGGGCGATCTCAGTGGGAAACCCGTTCTACCCCCACGTTCAGCTGCTCAACTTTCCTTTCAACCAAGAATCATGCTGCTTCATTAACACTTCAAACATTTCACGTTTCCTGATATAACTATGTAGAATAACTATGTTATGTTCAGGTGTGAACGTGCATCAATCAGGTTTTTTGAAGATCTTCCAAATGTGCTGATGTGGGTGTTCAACTCTAAGAAACTTTTGTTTTAAAGTAGTAAATATGTCAAGATAATAGCTTCCCCTCCAGTGTTGGGTGTAACTAGTAAGTATGTAATTAGTTACTGTAATTTAATTACTTTTCCCTTAGAAAAGTAAAGTAAGGCATTACTCTATTTTTTCTTTTAATTACAGTTACTTCTGATACTTTGTGTAATATATGTGTGTGCAATAGTGGAATTGACATCAAAATCCAAAGTCTAACTTTAAAATCTGTGCTTTAATGTATTATTCTCACATTAGTAATACTTTGGTCAGCTAATGAGGGTACTTTATGTAGTTTTATATTATTTATTTGAATGAATTAAAAGAGCCGTTTCATGTCTATCCTTGAATCACTTAACTAATCAAGGTTGATATAGGATGTAGAAATTAATTAGTAATAAGTAATTAAATACTTTTTGGAGAAAGTAATTTGTACAGTAATCTAATTACACTATTGAATATGCAATTAGTAACTAGTAATTGAATACTTTTTCAGAGTAACTTGCCCAACATTGCTCCCCACCCATAAATATCTAGTTCAATTGACATAAATTGTAAAAAAAACAGAGGTTCATCATTAATTGCAGGTAGTTCAACATTTGAAACCAACTTTTAACCTATTCGTGAGTTTCCGTTGGATTGATTTTTCGGTCATGTTTAAAACACTTGTTAAGAAGGTTGTCTGTCATCATTTATTCACCCTCATGTCATTCAAAACCTGTACATGACTCTCTTTTTTTCTGTGGAGCACAAAAGAAGATATTTAGAAAAATGGTTTTGTGTGCATACAATGGAGGTCAATGGGGGTCAGTGTTGTTTGGTTACCAACATTCTTCAATATATCTTCTTTTGTGTTCTGCAGACAAAAGAAAGTCATTCATGTTTGGAATGATTAATTTTCATTTTTGGGCGTACTGTCCCTTTAAGTTCACCCTCAAGAGCATCTGGACTCAAAGCGACACTTCACCCAAACATGAAAATTCTGTCATCATTTACTCACCTTCGAGTTGTTCCAAATCTGTATAAATTTCTTTGTTCTGATGAACACAGAAAGATATTTGGAAGAATGCTTATAACCAGACAGATTTTGCCCCCCATTAACCCCCATAGTAGGAAAAATTACTTTATCTTTTTTTTTTCATTCAAAAGAAGACATTTTGAAGAATGTAGGACAGCAAACAGTTCTGGGGCACTTTTGACTACCATTGTAATTTTTCCTACTATGTTCGTCAATGGGGGGAAAAATCTGTCTGGTTATAAGCAAGTATCACTTTAACCTTATCCTTATTTTTAACTATTTTCTATTATTCACAAAATCTTTATTACATAACTGCACAACATCTCTTTCTAATGAATTTTAAGAATGTCTACGGTATCTACAACAGCAGTCTGAAACAATATCAAGGCAGCTATTTTGCCAGCGTTTAACATTAACCAATTGCCTGCATGGCCTATAGGTGACGTGAACCTAAAAAGAAAGCTGCTTCTGAGGCTGACCAATTTTATTATTTAAAGGACTGGAATAATGCGCAATAACATCCACCTTAACACCAAGAACATGTATTAAGAAAGTAAACTGCACACGCTTGGATTTCATGTTGACTGGAACAAAGAAAGTGACTTATAGTATTAGCCATATACAGTACTGTATAAGCCATCTGTTGAAGAGAAATAATGGCACTAGCTTCCCCCAGTACTGTAGTGATGAGTAACCGTCTCCTTCAATGTGATGTGACAGGAGATCACTGCCCTGAGAGAGTGAAGATTTGGATAACCAGGAAAGTACTGTGTGTAGGCAGCAGATAGATTAAACTAGTACTAGAAATAGCTTGTGCTGGGTGGATGACTTTAGGGCTTCCGACCAGAAAGAGAAACACAGTCAAGTTAAAGATTTGATTCTGGAACAAAGTCTTTTCGATCAGAGAAAACTCAAAATATATGCCGAATTCTCAATTGTTTCTCACAGACAAGACATTAATTTCTCCCCACTCTTAGTGTATTATATACTCGTTTTGTTATAACAGTCAACATTTATATTAAATAAAACCCCAAATGTTTTGTGAGCTATACATGAACAACCTCTGGCTTAAACATTTTTTGGTTCCTATGGAGAGAGACAGCTGTGTAGATTCTCCATTAGGATCCAAAGATCCTTAGAACAGTAAAGATGATATACATCAGATAGCACTGGGTGGTCAGCTCACACTTTGATCAAAGTCAAAATCTATCCGAGGACGTCCAGTGAATCATCATCGGCACATTAAGATCATTTCTCATCCACACAGGTCTTTAAGACCTTGGCAGACGTTTAAGTTCACTTTCCAGCTGTTGAAATTTCCAGCACACCGAAGCAGTCGCAAATCACATTTAAAAGAACAATTCTCCTTAAAATAACACGTGGACTATATGCTGAAGCTATACAATGGCTTTGTGAGATGAACAGACTGAAATGTAATTCATAACTCACTCTCAAATTATTCATTTGAGAAACTTTCAATCATATTTGCTGCAGACTGGATGTTAACAACATCAAAAGTCATGTCTCAAGTAACTGCGTCTTTTCACAACATCACACATATGCCAAAAGATAAATATTTGATTTAACAGCCGCACACTAAGTTGTAAGAATTATTTGGTGTAATAGTGAATGATGATTTAAATTGTGGTCTGTGCATTACAAAGTCTTTTTTATTTTATTTTACAGCCACACACATTTTAAAACCACCAATAATCTTGGTTCGTACCCATGTGCAATACCATATTTTGTTTGTTTTTCCCTCTATATGGACAATAAGTGCACCTACTGGACCATAACTGCACTATTATTCACTTTTGCTATTCTGTACTGCATGTTCTATACGATCATTTAGTCATGTGAGGGTAAAGTTTCCTCTCATTGGTCAGATCGCAAGGTCCATTTATAGTCCTACTCTACTCTACTCTACTCTACTCTACTCTACTCTACTCTACTCTACTCTACCCCTACCCTACCCTACCCTACCCTACTCTACTCTACTCTACTCTACTCTACTCTACTCTACTCTACTCTACTCTACTCTACTCTACTCTACTCTACTCTACTCTACTCTACTCTACTCTAGCACTACTCTACTCTACTCTACTCTACTCTACTCTACTCTACTCTACTCTACTCTACTCTACTCTTCTCTACCCCTACCCTCCCCTACCCTACCCTACTCTACTCTACTCTACTCTACTCTACTCTACTCTACTCTACTCTACTCTACTCTACTCTACTCTACTCTACTCTACTCTACTCCTACCCTACCTCTACCCCTACCCTACCCTACCCTACCCTACTCTACTCTACTCTACTCTACTCTACTCTACTCTACTCTACTCCTACCTCTAACCCTACCCTACCCTACCCTACCCTACCCTACTCTACTCTACTCTACTCTACTCTACTCTACTCTACTCTACTCTACTCTACTCTACTCTTGCACAACTCCACTCTTGCACAACTCTACTCTTGCACAACTCTACTCTACCCTACTCTACCCTACTCTACTCTACTCTACTCTACTCTACTCTACTCTACTCTACTCTACTCTACTCTACTCTACTCTTGCACAACTCGAATCATACAAAAACGTACTATTATTACAAAAAAGCAATAATGAAGCCTCCCCTAACCCCACCCTTGAACCCAACGTCAATGGCACAAAATCAACTCGTACTAAAATGTTTGAATAAGATGATATGAATTCATCTTACGAATTAGCCAAATCATAAACTAGTTACGAATTCCTGTGAGACTATGTTGGCATTACACACTACCATTCAGAAAATCATTCAGAATTTCTCCTTTTGTAGTCCACACTCAAAATACCAGCATGCAGGTTTGGAACAAAATGAGCGTGAGTAAATAATGATTTTTTTGGAGGGTGAACAAATCCTTTAAGAGAAAGCGTGAGTTTTGCTTTCAAAGAACGTCTAATTGAATTAGGAAGTGCTGGTCATTCATCCTGTAGAAAAAAAACGAATCTAGTAATAACATAAGTATTCGTTCACCCTCCAAAAAAATCATTATTTACTCACGCTCATTTTGTTCCAAACCTGCATGCTGGTATTTTGAGTGTCGACTACAAAAGGAGAAATTCTGAATGATTTTCTGAATGGTAGCGTGTAATGCCAACACAGTCTCAAAGGAGTTCGTAACTAGTTTACGATTTGGCTAATTCGTAAGATGAATTCATATCATCTTATTCAAACATTTTAGTACGAGTTGATTTTGTGCCATTGACGTTGGGTTCAAGGGTGGGGTTGGGGGGGCTTCATTATTGCTTTTTTGTAATAATAGTATGTTTTTGTATGATTCGAGTTGTGCAAGAGTAGAGTAGAGTAGAGTAGAGTAGTGCTCCTCTATTTTTATTTCGTGGGTGGAAGGGGCTCATAAACAGTGGCAAAACAGCAACTTTCTACCAGCATAAAATAAGAGTAGAAAAGGCTGCAAGTAATGAATGGCCATTTCTTCTCTGCCCTGGGATACTCAGCACAGCAGAACTTGTTAATGTAACTTGGGCATTAAGGTATAAACAACCCACTTCAGACTCTCAAAAGAGCAGCAGTACAGCTGCAAGGCCATTAGTAGATATTTGTTTAATGCTGCTGCTGTAAAAACCTATAAATGACCCCACAATTATATTGCCAAAAAGCAAATATGTTGGCAATTAGAATTGTTTACTACTTCCCACGATAAAAAGGAAAAATGGATGCTAGTGGGGTTGAGGCAAAGAGCACTGATTTATGGGCAACTTGGTGGGCAATACTATGCAAAAGACAATGGGGCACAGTCCGTTATTTTGGATTCTACTTTCACAGGAAAGATAAAAACGCTCTCAGAGAGAACATGAAACTGTTTTTTAGGATCTCGAAAAGAATGTGAAAAAACATTTGAAATGGAAAATGCAAGGTCTTGGGCTCGTCTTTTAAGAGCAACCTTGGAAGAGTCCTACTGTATGTGGTATGAAGGGAGTATCCCTTGGGGTTAATATGGAGTCTGACGCTGAATCTCTGCATTAGGCCATCCAAGTTGATTTAAAGTCATGCCACACAAATCCCGAAGAAACAAACCTTGTAGCCCTTGTGACAATCGGGAAATCATTGTACAAAAGTTTTCTTTGTAAATTTTGCATTGTGTGTCCTAGTTATCCAAAGGCTGGAGTTGATGGTTCACGTTCCTGCTTTTAACCAGGTGAACTCTAATGCTTTTATGGAACAAATGGTCGGGACTTTTCAAGTACGTAGAAATTAAACAGCTGTGTATGCAAGAACACACACACGCTGGCAGAACGCTGTGTGCTTATGATTAAATTATACTGATTGTTTCCCTAAAGAGAATCCATTAGGGCAAATCTGGTTTACGTGTCAACAACAGAGATACTCTACTAAAAAAAGACGGATATCATGAGGGCCATCAAAGGTCGACAAAACTTTTCGGGAAGGAAACCGTTTCCATAAACGCTCCACACAATTTTAAAAAGTCTCTCACAACTACACCTCAAAAAATGCCTGGGGTTTCCAAAACTTTAAAGTATTTTTTGGATGCTTCAGTCCTTCTCGAGTGTATGTGAGTACCATATGAAACCTGCCAGGCTGACGGCTTCAAACAGCTCCATCACATTACATTTAAAATCTCATATCTCAGCTGTCTGAAGCACACCCGTGCCACTCGGCTTCAAATGCTTGCTTATTATAGAGCGGCTCTTGGTGATGGAGGCTTGATAGCTTGAGGTTGTGCTGCTTATACAGATGCATGAAATGGAAGCTTGAGATCTGGACTTCCTGTGGGCTGAATTATTTTGAAAAATTCAAGTAGTTTCTCTTGCATTTATGCATCAACGTGGCCCTCTGGCTGGGCGGTATGACTAAAATGATAAAACGTTTTCCATGTTTTCTTCCCATCACTCACATGTGTAAATAACAGAGTAGTCCAGCCCACCGAGTGCCACAGAGATATAGAGCAACCATGATAAAAGCTGTATGGCAGAATCTCTATTAGGTTTTATCCTCACAAGGTAGTGTATATACCATCACACCGCCCCCCTTTTCTGTGAGCGAATTCCTTTGAAAGCCAAGAGTGCTCAACAGGGGTAAGAAAGGCTCTGTTCCAAAAAAAAAATGAGCTGGAAATGCTGAATTTGGAAACGTTCTATATTTTGTATGTGCCGCACAAAAATATGACTTTTTGCACAAGTTAACTCAACCTACAACTGGTTTCAATAAAGTTTGATGTTAAAACTGTAATAGTACATTCTGGGGTTGAGATTTGGAGTTTTCAGCTGTGTTTTATTATTACTATATAAGTTTTAAATTAGTCTCAAATGTTTCTCCTCAAATAACAAAAATAGAAACAAGGAGACATGAAGATTATGGAAGTGTGAAATAAATGTAGATTGTAGAAGTAAAATCATCTGAATTTGGATTATTTTGATGAAAAATGTTTGTTCACATTGAAATTGACTTTTGATTGGCAAAGCTAAGCTTAGTTTGTGACATTGTTGAGATCTCTTCTAAACTCTTCCAAATGCTTCCAATTGCTCTCCATTAAAGGAAAAGTTCACTTCAAAATCAGAAATGTGTTATTTTTTACTCACCCACATGACATTCAACATGTTTTAAGACCTCACGGCGTCTTCGGAACACAAATAAAGATATTTTAGATGACATCCGAGAGATTTCAAGGCCTCCACATAGACATAATGGTTATAGTTGTTGTCAAGGTCCAGAAAAGTACTTAAGACATCTTTAAATTGGTCCATCCGCTAATAGTGGCTCGATTGCATTTTTTTGAAGCGACGAGAATACTTTATGTGCAAACAACAAACCAAAATAATAACTTTAATCGATATATTCTCCTCTGTCATGCGCACAAACCGAATGCACATGCGTCAAAGTGCTCTCGTGAACGTGCACCATAGACTGAAACTATATTGATTTAAGTCGTTATTTTGTTTTGTTTTTCGCACATAAAGTATTGTCGTCGCTTCAAAAAAATTCAATTGAGCCACTATGAGCGGATGGACCAATTTAAAGATGTCTTAAGTACTTTTCTGGACCTTGACAACAACTATAACCATGACGTCTATGAGGAGGCCTTGAAATCTCTCGGATGTCCCTAAAATATCTTTATTTGTGTTCCGAAGACACCAGGAGGTCTTAAAACATGTTGAATGTCATGTGGGTGAGTAAAAAATAACACAATTTTGATTTTGAGGTGAACTTTTCCTTTAAGGAGATTTTTCTTTCATTTGGGACGTTCCCTTAAGATGTAGCCAAAACACGAGATCTTAGAAGGCAGCAATAATTATGCCGCCTACTTTGGGAGTGCACCTACGCTGTCTTAAAATGCTTTCTATGTAGGGAACTCATTAAGTTTTGGAAACGACTCAAGGTGTCCACAACAGCAGCCAACAGGCGTGAATCTCCATAACCCAATAAGACAACAACTACCTTCTTAATTATTCAGCTGACTTAAAAGTGGCTCGATAATCACTGCATGTCTGAGAGAGAGACAGCGAGGGAGACATAAAGAGAGGGAGTGAACATCTAGGCGGAAGCTAAAGAGTGTGTAAGACTGAGCTGAAATCAATGGCGGCTGGTGGAAGAAATCAAGAGTGAATTTCCCTAATGGCAGTCCTATTACAAGAGCTCTTTAGCTTGACCCCGTTCCTTCGGCTTGAAGAGCCAGAGCAGAGGCCGGGCTCGTTCGCACCAGAATCTGGGTTGATTGCTGTGCGCTCTGCTGGGAGACGGCAAACTAAAAGGTCAGGTTACTGCAAATAAAGTCTGAAGTCGGAGGCTAAAGGACAGGTGTGTGTTAAGAGATGGCAAATGTGTTGGACGAGTTACCTTGGTGCTGTCCCACTCCTGAGTCTTCATCTGAGTGTGTATGAGCTCATAAGACGGCTCCTTAGCATCCGTGACAGGCTTGTGGTAGCCGGGAATGACGTTGTACAGTTGGAAACCAAACGTTACCAACCAGCTGTTAACATCTGTTGGAAGAGAAATGCTATCATGAAAGTTCTGCAAATACAGGTAGGGGAGAGTGGGGTAAGATGTGTCAATGGCTGATCTTATATAACGGCTATATACACTGTATAAACCCCACACAAATTTATTTAAAAATGTTATGTTTAAAAATGTTACACTACATATATTTTGAATAATAAATATTTTCCTGGTCGGTTTATACACCGAAAAAAATGATTATGTGCCTTAGTAGATTTAATGAAAAAAAATGATTAAAATATACTTAGTATAATTATGTTCCTGTTTGTAACAAATAAATTGAGTTAAAATAACGTAAACATTTTGGGAATAAAATCTACTAATTTTGGTTGTTAAGATTTTAATGATTTTGTTTGAGTAATTTTAATTGAACAAATTATTAAGTAAATCCAACTCAATTTTATTATGCTAGACCCATTTAAATTGGTCAAATTAAGTTTACTTACTTATTTTGTGTTGACACTACATAAATCATTTTTGTAGATATAACTACCTTGGCAGTTGATCTGTTGTTCCCAGCATGCTTTGTATCTGACTGCATTAGGAGATCAATTTTCCAGATTAACTGTCATTATAAGTGTTTTTCAGTAAAAAGAAAGACTTGTTTGTGTTTTTTGTTGATTCATCTTTGAGATTTAGGAGAGTTTTGGTATTACTTTTAAGTTTGGGTTTTTTAAGTAAATTTTAAAAAGTAATTTTTGTGTTTACTTTGAGTAACATTTACTTGATATTTTAACAAAAACTAGTAAGGTCTGGTTAGTAAATTGTACTTGAATTATAGCAGCAAATTTTACTTAAAATATGTTTGTGAGGATTTTATTAAGTAAATTCTACAAGTTATTTTTTTCAGTGCATAAAGGAGATTATTCAGACTTTGGACTTGGTGTGTGCATTATAATATTTTCCCATAGATTGTATTTATTATTATTTATTTTAAGGTAAATCTCAAAAGCTCCCCATAAAGGTATAGTTCACCCAAAAATGAAAATTCTGTCATCATTTACTCACCCTTAGATTGTTTCAAACCTCTAACCATTTCTTTGTTCTGCTAAACACAAAGGAAGATATTAGGAAAAATGTCAGTACCCAAACCGATCTCATCCCCCATTAACTCCCATAGTATTTATTTCCCTACTATGGCAGTCAATGGGGGGTGAAATCTGTTTGGTTACTGACATTCTTTCAAATATCTTTCTGTGTTCATCAGAACAAATAAATTTATACAGGTTTGGAACAACTTGAGGGTGAGTAAGTGATGACAGAATTTTCATTTTTGGGTGAAGTATCCCTTGAACATCACACAGTTTTTCTTTAACTTCACTTTAATTTGTTTCATTTATATGGCCAAGTTAGAGTTACATTCTGAAATAAAATAATTTCTCCTTAATCAAAGTGAAAAGTAAAGTAAAAAGTGACATTCAAGCTGCACTATAAAATGTGATTCATTGCAAATGATTGTGTTTCTGAAATAATTTCCCGCAGTCAATACAAGCAACACTAGTTTTCATAGACTCAGTATGAATCATCCACAGGAAATGGTAAGTTTCCAAAAAAATACAATAATTTGTAGCACTTTATAACCTCAAACAAGTGAAGAAACTTCCATCAAGCAAATAAAAACTTCTACATCTGGCTAATGGAAGATTCTTCAAGACCAAATGTTTCAATCTCTCTCTCACTAATCGGATTTTGTATTTATGTTTTTTGGTATGGGCATGAAATAATATTAATAGTGAATAATAAGTCATGGACAGTATCAATAAAATTCACTCCGGCAACTGTCTTGACAGAGCTGTTTTAAACATAAATGTGATTAAAGACAATGAAATAACCCCCATGCTTCAGAGAGGAATGAAAATGTCAATGCCATCAATCATAAAGACATGGGCCCACTCTAGTATATCAACATATCCAACAATCTCTTTAGATATCCTTCTTTTGAAGCTAGCTTTATAATGTAGTATGAGGCCTAGCGGCTAAATGTCTAGCTGAGCTTGAAATACAGCTGGTGCAAAATAACATTAGCATACAGACACATACCCTGACCAAAGACCAGATTTCCTTCAGTTTATACTGTATGTGCTTTTGACTAGCAAACCGTAGCTGGTAAAGCTGGTTGACATGGAAATTACCGCTAGTTAACTGCTAGATTAGAATAGTGATGGCTAAATGCTATACCTCACTGTAAAACTTAAAGGCGGGGTGTCCGATTTCTCTTAGCCGTTGTTGATGTTCAAATCACCAAAAACAAACACACCCCTACCCCCATCTTTCGCTTTCGTCAGTGCTCGGCTTGGCTAATGTCCGTACTGTGCACTGTGCACTGTGCACCTTACTGCTGATTGGCTACAAGGTTGTTTTGGTACTCGGCCCGACTCAGTTGTGAAAGCGTAATTCGGAAATCGGTTACCCCGCCTTTAAGAGTTAGGTTAAGGTTGTAGCAGAATACATACAATTGAATGATTTTTATTCTATAGCATTCATTTTGGTAGCAAGGGCACAAGACAACGATTTCAGTCAAAAACTAGCACACGTGCATCTCAGACTACAAATGTCACTACTGTTTTGGTTTTCTCAAATACGGCTGCTGTTTTGCTTTCAAGTAGAGAAAAAGTAATACAGCCCTTAGCTCCAAGTTCCACTGACCCCTTTGTGTTCTTTGTCTGACACTGGGGAGCATTCACTAGTATTTACCTCCTGCACAAGCTGAGAAAGCAAAGACTGATGGGATATTTCAGAGGAATGACCTGAATGAAGAACAAAGGCATCTTTGTTGTGCTGTCATTGTTCACAGCAGTATATGTGGGGCTTGGAACACTGGGATGCTAGCCTGGACAATAATCTACTGCAAGGATTCTCAGAACCATGTGCTCATGTTTTTTTTTTGTGGATTGTAAAATGATATTAAAGTGATTTAATTATATGACATCTCGTGCAGCAAAAATGTTTTTTTTTTCAAACATACAGCCACATAAATAAATTAAGAGAGCACTCCAGTTTTGCCTTGAATCAGTATTTCTGCATGTATTGTGGCAGTTTCAGTCCAGTGTGTGATGAATTTCAACAGAAACAAACTTCAGGAATGACAAAGTCACCCGACAGCAATGTGAACGACTGAGAGAATGCAAATAAAAACATAATTTTCATCTGGAATTTGAGAGAAATCTTGAGACTAGTTCACAAAACAAACAAAACTATACATTTTCGAGTGGTCTCTTAATTTTTTCGATAGAAGATGTATAAGAACTTGTCATGTACCTGTCATGTAGCACTTGGTTTCTTGGTTGTTGCTCAAGGGGTTGTTGTTCTTGAACATGTAGAGGTTGAAGGGCACAATGTTGTTGCTGTTAAGTCGCTTCCAAACATCATGGTCAGGAGTGGTCCAGCGGCCCGCAAGAACATCGTAATCTCTGCGGCCCATGTGCACAAGTCTTGTAAGTGGCTCATAAAGGCCACCCTGGTATCCTATCACTAGCTGAAAGCTTGGGTTCGAGTCCAGGTATACCTCTCCGAAAGCTGTATGTAATATCTGTTTGATCATGATTCCTGCACCGCTAAAAACAGCCAAGGGTGTGCCGATGTTGTCACAGGCAACGTAGAACTCATCCCCACTGCTCAACTCCATGGCAAAGAGATGACCCTGAAGGTCGTAGTAGAGCGAGGTGATCTCAGAGCTTGAGTGATTATACATGTGGGTGACTCTGGTTGGGCTGGACAAGTCAGCGTAGAAGAACTGCAGATGATGTCCTTGGCTACTCCTGCTCGATACCCTCCTACCCAATCCATCATAGCGATACTTGATATTCCATCCGCCTACTTTGCTGTACGCTTTAACCAGCAGTCCAGCGGAGTTGTATTCGAAGAAATCATTGCCTCTTTGTCTGAGGAACCCATCCTCGTCCAGACGGTACTGCACATCGCCTAATCGTGTGATGCGATCCCGTAAGTCATAGCGGAGGGGTGTTAGTCTGGCACTGTTTCCCGGACTTAAAAGGTGTAGATTTCCATTCAGGTCATAACTGTAGCGCCACAGAGGTTTGTCGTTGATGGACACGACCTGGAGTTGACCATCAGCATCGTACTCGTAGGCGTAACGTGTTGTATTTGCATAAGGCCCCACTTTGAGCTCCTTGGCAACCACTCGGCCCATGTTGTCATACTGAACCATCATCCAGAACATCAGCGAACGGAAGATCTCATACTGCACCTCTTTAACACGTCCGTAAGCATCAAAGTGTTTGGTGTGGGTCATGACGGCTGTGGTGATGATCTGGTTGATATCATAGTAGATGACTCCGAACTTTCCAAACTGCTCTGTTTTGCCGGAGACGTCATCGTAGCGGTAGAGGTCGATGGGCAGCGGAGTTTCATTGATGACCGCTTGCATGCTCGTGACCCGGAAGCTGTTGTCGTAGTTGTAATCGAACCGGGCGTTCACCATGCCTTCTTCACTAAACCGAAAGATCTGCCTGTCGATGAGGGGTCCGATCTGCCTGTAGCGAATGGTGCACGCAAAACCTTCGCTTTGAAGGCTCACGGTTTTCAGCATACCAGCAGATTCATCGTAAGAAAAGGCAATCCGTGTCGTGTCATAAAGGATTTCGAGCAGGCGGGAAAGCTTGCCGTACTTGTATATGACTCTACGGCCTGTTCCTTGATGGATCGTCTGAAGAAGCAGGCCACCTTCGCTGTAATCCTGCAAAACCGTGGCGTTACCCTCAGGGGGTCGGTACGTGTTTCTGTAATATCCAATTGAACGGGTGGTCTCCAGCGTGTGCCGGGCCACGTTGGGCATGGTGACTGAAGAGAGGCGGTTGTTCTTGTCGAACTCAAAGATGTACTGGCGCTGGCTGTATAGGAGCAGCACCATAGACTGCCGAAGGAAAATGAAAAAGCGATAGTCTGTAAGCAGATTTAATGAAGCATAGTAATTCCCCACACATTCTGAGCACACTTGAAACATTTAAATGTTAAATTCTCCGCCCAATGAAATTGAAGGTCACTAAGAACCCAGGAGTCACATTATGCCACATGACTAACTGCACAACAAACTGTGGGGTGTCACAGAATCACTTCAGGGTGCATAAAAATTACAAATAACCTTAATGCTGCTCCACAGAGCTGACTGAAAAATGAAGTTGGGCAAATCTCATTAAATGAGGATAAAATCATCATATCGCCCCCCTGATAGCATTACTAATAATGTCACCTTAATATGGAGGTCATTGGGAGGATACGCCAGAGTTTATATTTCAACAGGAAGCAGCTCCTCTTATTTTTTTCTTTGGATCTATCGATCGTGCCAGCACATGGCCATTTTAGAATGATAGTGCATTGGCAAGAAACATTAAATTGGGTGAGGTTAAGACTCATAATCAATACTTTTAAAACCATCTATTGGGATTCAAGTATCTCGTGCACGTAAATGCAATAAACAGCTGCCATCTTCACATTACACCAAAAAACCCAGAAATCACAGTTCTTGGATTTCTCCAATAATGGTTCCCATTAACAAGACAGGGACATTTTATTTCTCTCACAGTGGTATTTTAGGAATGACGTAGCTGTCAAGCTGTTTACTGTAACAGTGTATAACGCAAGCTGCGCATTAGACAGGGTTCGCTGCTGAAGCATGCAAGGTTAAAACTTATTAATGTCACAAATTAACAAGGTTCAACACAGACTAAAGAGCTTGGCTTTTTATTTAGACGATGAATTTCTAGATCAGTTTACCTTTTCAAGATAAGTGTAGCTCCACGACTTTCCGTCTGCAAATAGCTTTGAACTGATTCTCCCATTTTGGTCATACTCCATTCGGACCGACATGGTGCCTCGTTGGATACCCGCGACGTGGCCGCCCGGCGAGTATGTGACATTGACGCCGTTCAGGCGACTGCTTGGAGCCCACAATGTAGGTCGTCCGGCATGATCGTAGTGGATCCTCAAGGTGAACTTTCTGTGGTCGTCGTAGACTTTCTCAGTCCTGGTGACGCGGTCAAAATCCATGGATAACAAGTTCCTGTTATGAACCTACCAAAAATAAAAATAAAAGCATTATTAAAAGGACACCTATAGCTCTCTAATTCAATGCATGTGGTTGAGCCTCTGCAAATTCTGATTACGTTTTACTCCAATGAGTTTTTAATTTCAACAGTATGAGGATATCTCTGGAGCACATGGAGCTTTATAATTGATCTATTTTTTGTTTTCTGCCTATTAAAACGAAAAGAATGAAAGTAGTTCTCAGATCGCTAAAATCATTTGACGTGCCTTTAGGGAGGAAACACTGAGGGGTAGATAACTTTTATTGCATTTGAAGAAATAAACTAATAGGATTTCTGAGCAGCAAATGGAGTTCAAATCTCAGTGCACTGTTTGAATGACATGTCACACTGGGTTTGAATGTGCAGGTTAGTCTGACCCCGGCACATGCTGAGATCAGAGCTGGGAACTGGTCTCACATGTGTAGTAATCCTTAACGCACACATGGGTCAGTGCAGGAGGCGACCGAGGATTTAAAGCCCTTAAGTAACTTCATCCCTTAACCGTGCACGCCACAATGCATTTCATAGGGCACTTTTATTGCAGCAATATGATTTTATGTCGGGGGGGGGGTAATCTATGGACCAACAAAACAAGACCTATTTCCATTATTTCAAACATAAGTAAGCCTCAACAAAATCAGCTAACTATACAGTACTTGTGTATTCTGAGCTGATTTGTGGTAAACTGTGTAAATGTGGTAAAATAGGTGTTAAACAGAGCTTAAAGTTTAAAACTCTTTCCGGTAGCTAAATCACATTCAAATCAGCTACAATATTTAATGCAAGGCATGCACGTCAAAGTGTATGAACTAAATTTCCAGTTTGGACTGTAAAAAAAGCAGCTGTTTGTTTTTAAGCACACTCACTTGGTATATTATGGCCACAGGGTTGAATGAACATTGCCTAAATGACCATCTAGAAGTTTAAGACCCCGTCTCTCTTTTTTACACAACTAAAGCTCAAGTTATACTCGTGCGTAGGACCTACGCCACCTACGTACGCTGATGACGCCGTCGTGAACATTTATGGTTCTGCGTTGAGAGTATGCGTCGTACTGCAATTGCACCTCCGAAACGCTAGTTGGCTCTTTATGTGTTCACACGTGTTTGCTCTTCTTCGCCTATGTTTTGTGTGTATGCTAGTGTATGCAAACGACAATGGAAGCTGATCGCATCTTAATGGAGTTGGAGCTGATCGAAGTAGAAAAACAGTGCGTGTATTTACATACAGATGCGTGTATTTCCGAACCTCTTCAATCAGACGCTCAGTAACTTGATCGATGTCGATGCTCGCCATGTTGTTCTTTTGTGGACTCTGAACTTGCCGGAAGAAGACGCCAGAGAAGAAGATGCCAGAAATGCGTAGAAGGAAGTACAATGCTGCCAAACCGACCAATCACAGCGCTTGCGGTCCGCGTAGGGTCCGCGTTGAGTTGACGCGTTGTTACATTTTTGGAGAGGTCCGCGTCAGGCTATGGCATAGGGTACGCACAGGGTACGCGGTTCTGCGTAGGCTACACCCTACGCAGAACCATGAATTGGCCTTAATACATGATTCATGCTTTTGGTATCAGGCACCGTAAAACCCGGCTTGGCTCAGCACTTGGTATAGCTTAACAGGGTCTTAAAGTTATTTTGTGAGTTGTTGTTGGCTTTGGTCCAGTGGTATGACGTTAGGGGAAAGCAGCAAGTGAGCGGCATGCTGGGAGCTCTCATCTGTGAAGGGACAATTACACTGGGGCCAATTAATGTCACCAATACCTAATTGAGAGGATTAGTTTACATTAACAGAGCACAGCTCGTGAATAGGAGAATTCTCGCTGGGGTGTCGAACAAAGAGGTTGAGTGAATGAAGGACGGATATTTTTCTCCCTTCTGACTCTTTTAGACCCCGCCCAATTACTGATATGAACACGATGGCCACCTCCATTTTCTCACTCCCACTTTATCATGACTCTCTCCTTTTGATCTGATTGAAAGGTGTGAAAATACTGAAATACTATAAATACATTATCTTGGCATCTCTCTGGCAACCAAGAAATGGTCACATGGTCTGGCGGCTACATTACTGGAAGCTGTAGAGCTGCCCACACAGGTTCATGTTAGGACAAAACATTACTAGAAAAAATAAAGAAAAATGTTTTGAAAGCAACAAAAAGCAAAAACATTGTTTTATTGTTTTAATTATTTTATTTACTATTATTGTCTTAATATTAGTTTCAACTGTAAAAAACTGTAATAACGATTTTATATGATAAACTATATTTGAATGCTCATACTCAAAACTCACACTCAAACATAAATATATCAAATAAGGTAAGCATCACTCTATTTGTTTCTAAATTTAGATAACAAATGTATAGATTGTGGCTTTTTCTTTTCGTGATAAGTGACTTTTACAGTTTTATTTTACAGAATTTTGCTGTAATTACAGAAATTTACTGAAAAATAGATGTATAATAAACATTTTATATATGAAAAGTAATTTTATTTAACAAAAATGTTTTTTTTTATTCTGGGGTTCCAGCAAAATAATGATTGACTTAGCCATAACAATCACCCTGTAATCACCTAGCAACACTTACACTAGAATACCCTAGCAACCGCAAGGAGTTTTGCCAAAAAAATCGGTGTTTAAGTATTACTTCACAGATGTTCTGAGTCTTTCACTGTGCCAGGGATGAGAGAACTTTGTTTGTCAAGGGCTGACTGGACCGGAGCAGGAGGATGACGGGGGACCAAACGGACGGACTTGAAGAAAAAGAGACAGATGAAAGGAGAATGAGAAGGAAAGGCTGGCTGCTCATGCCCAGCTCCGGTTGAACAGAGGCCCAACGGGCTGGAAAAAAGCTCTTTTGGCAATGAGATTCGGGCCCTCTGGAGAATGGAAAGCCACTCAAGGGGAATGTTTTAAATTGGACATTCCTTTAAAAGGGTTCCGCTTTGGGAAAGCAGATATTATAAGAGGAAGTAGAGGGGATTGGGGCAGGGTGGGAAAAGCAGGGAGGTTTTGGAGGGGGTCTCTGATCTCCGAGTTACGGTATGAACACCCCAAAAAGGAGAGGATGGTCTTATAAAGTATTTAAGTTGTATCATAATGCAACCATTTTAATAGATATTTCAAGCTTTTTTAATGTCTCAGTAAGACCTATTTACAAGTTATATATATATATATTATATTTTACAAGAATATTTTAATGTGATGCCAAACAGTCGCTCACAAATTTGGTGAGGTTAGTATAGCAACAGTTTAGTTCCTCAAGAGCTTTCGTTAGGATTAATATCATGTTTCTTACGTTATAGATTTAGCACGTTACTATAAATATACAGTAAACATAAACAAAAAAACTTGTTTTCCTTGACAGCCAAACTGACTTTAGTGCTTTAGTGATCGAAACGCATCTCCCATGGTGTTATCTATTTCCTGTTTACAAACAAACATCCGTCAAAACTAGTAATGACAGACGACAGTCTTTTTAACTCGGCTAATTAACAGAACATCTCAGAACCGTCGCTAATGCATTTTCGCGGTTAAAAAACAAGTCGCAAGTAATGTTTGTTTTCATAAATCACCATTAATAATTCAAACATCTCATTCCACATCCAATATGTCAACAAATCTATCAAACAGCATTTGATTTTCTATTTCCCTGTCATAAATAATTAATTCAATTTTTTGTTCGTCAAATCCCATATTTGCTTGCTGCTCAGCCATTCATTTCACGTATTTTCCCTGTCCGCTGCTGTGACAAGAACTGTAATCTTATTTACTCAGCGCGATCCGTAGCTTCCTTGAGCAAACACACTTGCTCGCACGTTCGTTTTGTTTGTTTTGTGGTGGTATAGGACACCGGTCTAATAATGTAAAGCAAACATTTGAATAAGCGTCAGTCGAGGTCCCGTGTTAAAGCTTGCGCTGGGCTTTCGGGTTCGAGCGTGCTGCGAGGGGAGAATTTACAGATTATATTTCCAAAGCACTGTGGTTGACGAGAGATGCGGTTGCTATGGAGACAAGAGAAATTTGGTGGCCTGGCACCAGAAGCTTTTTCTGATGGTGTGGAGTAGCAACGCTGATGGCCATGTGACCCTGTCACCAGGGGCCGGTTGCATAAAACTGTTTTAGACTAGTCTTACAAGTTAGTCGACTAATTTTGTCTGTTAAGACTAGTGTTTACTTTTTAAGTCAGTTGACCATAAAATCTTAGATGGGTCTAATTTACGACAAAAAATTACTTTTCGTTTATCTATTGTGCTATACAGTAGCAAATATTTGAATAAATGGACAGTATGAAGAGGAAGAGCTTTCCAAGACCAATACAATTAACTGGACGTCTTATGAAAATGCTGAAGATTTCTTTTGTGTACATCTTTGATGGTTTGTGACACTGACCGATTTACACTATTAATGCTCTCAGTTACTGTAGTCCAAGCCTTGTTTTTATTTGCACTGTAATCACAAAAAATGTCCATTTAAGTTGATTTGACAGCATTGTATTCCTCTAATATGCAAATATTTTCAGCAAAGAAAAGCTGGGTTTAGCGCCTACTGTCGGCCATTTTGTTTTAAGTCGATCAGTGTCTTACTATCACAAGCTTATTTTATGCAACAGCCATTCTTCACTGACTTGAGTTAGTCAGACTAATTATTAGACACTGTCTTAAAACCATGGCTATGTTTATGCAACCGGCCCCTGTACTCGAAGCTGCTTGTGTTATGAATGCCTGCTAGGACTCATGATGCCAACTGCCTCAAGATATGATAAGCCTTGCAGTGTGTCCAAGAGAGAAATATTGAATATAAATGTTTCAGACTTAGAAAACTTTAAAACAAAGCTTATTTACAGTAGATGACCTGCTGCTCCTTTAATTGAAATGTCATATACAATAATATGAACTGACACATAAAAATACAAAGACAGGTGTTAACACAAAAATATATATACATTTAGCAGCCCTAATCTTTACTATGGTACTCTGATGTAAAATATGGTACCGAGTACCTTATTTATATAGCATTTACAACATACTCAGAGGTGCTTCAAAGAATACTATGGTATTAGTATAGTGCATGTGGAAAAAATATGTTGGAATTTCAATTTCGGACTATGCCTGTTCTGTCCTTGTTTTTCATGGCTTCCTGTCGTCTTGATATTCTTACGGCCAACAGCATCACCCACTCATAGGCTACACACACTTGACAAACACACACACACATTGCCCACTCATCCACCCACGCAATCTCACTTGACATGTCACTCAAGGTTGCTGGATGATTTCGGCATGGATTGTCCCTCAGTTCTCACTTATAAGTGGCTCTCGTCTCTGTGGTCCATCTCTACGGGGGACTGCATAAATAAGACCCTGTTCTGGCCAAAGAGACCACAGGTCTGTAAAATCAGCCGCCAAGCACAGAACAGAACTGGCAACTCCAGATTAGCTATAATGCCACTGTATGTTTGTGGAATGCTTGGTGTTGCCGTCCAATGTATGCGAAATAAATACAAAGTTCTTGGCTCTCGCGTTAAGTTGAATGATCCACAAATGAGTTGTCGTACAGAAAAGGTGAAGGGGCGAGGAGGCTGCAGGTGTAATGCAGACACAGGTACAGACAGACAGGCAGAACCAGAGCCGTTGAATATGAGAGTTACGACACTCGATCTCGCCGCCGTGTGGTCACGTGTTTCATGGAGCCCTCAATAGTTCCAAACAAATCCGTCTGGAACTATTATTTTTGCTAAATACATTAGGACGTCTATGTGAGTGTCGTAACTAGGGATGGGTACCGAGATCCGGTACTTTTTTGGACCGGTACAAAATTGGGTCGATACGAGAGTATCGACAAGCTTCATGACAAACCATACTGTTATTGATACTTGCGTTGTTTTATCTCTGTGTATTCGGGTGTTAAATGGCTAATTAGAGGCTGCTGCCTGTCATTTTCCATCACTGAATGATGTCAGAACGGCTGAAGTTTGCTCGACGTATGTGCGATGTCTAGGGCCATTTGATTTCCGCGATGTATTTGTAATCTGCTTGTTTTGCGTATTTATGAGTGAAAGAGTGGCATGGTTGTGCTTGTGGAGCTTTCAGCATCCGCGTTTCACAACGAGGAAGCTTCCGTCAAACACCCCTTTGCGGCAAACCATCAAAATAAAAGTCCTTCATTTGAGATCAAGTTATAACATTGTTTTTAATAATTCGGCCACGGAGTATATTTACTTACTTTAGTAAATTGAAGTAAATGCGCTAGTAAAATTATAAAAAATAGTACATATAATTAAAAAAATATTACTAGCTTAGAAAATAGTACTTAAATTTATGTAGACCTAAAACCAGAAAGGAAAAAAGAAATACAGTCTACCAGCCAAATAACCATAGTGATGTTAAATAAATACAGTATGTTGAATTACATTATGATGTGCTCCTATGCACATGCTATGTGCCATAAGTGGTATGCTCAGGAACACACGTTTTGTTATGTGGCATTTTCTGTTTGCTCAGAAGCATTTGTAAACTGCAGTTCTAAAGCTCAGCTGTAATAAAGAAACTTAAAACGTTTAACATATTTTCACATCATGTGTTTTTGCATCAAATTAAAGAGCGTAGTATCGATAACAGTATTGATAAGTACCGGTATTGATAAGCAGTATCGATATCGATAAAATCTTAACTATACCCATGCCTAGTCGTAACTCTATTTTTCAACGGCTCTGGGCAGAACACTACATCACCCAAACACTAATTCAGCGCCTCACCTATGAGCTCTTATTGAATATTTGGTAACACTTTATGTATAATGCATTATAAAGGGTTATTAAAGGGTATGATGCATTATAATTCTTCATAATTTGTGCTGTAATACATTAAACGTTGTTGTAAAGAATAATAACCAAATTAAAAATGCAAAGTGCAACAATGAATTGATTAGTGTCATAGGCCCGGTTTCACAGACACGGCTTAGTTTAAAGTGATACTTCACCCAAAAATGTATCATTTACTCACATTTGAGTTGTTCCAAATCTGTATAAAACTCTTTGTTCTGATGAACACAGAGAAATACATTTAAAAAGAATGCTTGTAACCAAACAGTTCTTAGACCCTGTCGACTACAATAGTAGGAAAAATGAATTTATATACTTTTTTTGTTCTGTTGAAGACAAAGGAAGATATTTTGAAGAATGTAGGAGAGGAAAAACTTCTGGGGCACTTTTGACCACCATTGTAATTTTTTCTACTATGGTAGTCAATGGGGTCCGAGAACTGTTTGGTTACAAGCATTCACCCAAATATCTTTCCCTGTGTTCAAGCAAACAAATCAATTTATACAGGTTTGGATCAACTAGAGAGTGAGTAATTCATGACAAATTTTTTGGTTGAACTATTCCTTTAAGCCAGGACTATGCCTTAGTTGAATTAAGATATGTATGTCGCTTTTAAAAAAATACCTTAGAAGAATACATTACTGGTGTGCATCTTGACACAAAACAATGGTACTGATATATTTGAAGATATTTCTGGGCAAGTTATATTCAGTTAAGACAGGTCACACATTTATTTTAGTCTGGGACTAGCCTTAAAGGAGACATTCTTTTACTGTTTTTGAAGCTTTGGTTATGTTTTTTGGGTGTTTAACAAAGGATGTTCATGGTTCTAGTTTCAAAAAACGCTTTATATTTCACATATTTCAAGTCTATTGTTCACCGCTGTCCCTCTTCTAACAAAACGACTGGATTTCTTCCGTTATATATAAAGTCCCTCATTCCAAAATGCTCTGATTGGTAAATCTGACCAGGTCTGTCGTGATTGGTTCTCCGCTTAGAGCCTGTGTCTGAAGATGTCCCACCCATACCATATCAGCTAGCTTCCGCTTCTCAGGCTGTTGTGATTGGTCGGCATTGGTTGGCATTTAGCAATAAACAGTAACAATGGCGTCAACTTCACTTCATCAGTTAAACCCATGCGGATCGATCGAATTGTAACGGAGGTCTGCTAGCGCATGTGCAAACGTCAATCTTTGTTAGAGATCACAATTTTTTTCCTACTATGGCGAGGGAATGACAGCAGACCGATTGGGTCAGACCGGTTATATTAATTAACACTAATAACAGAAGCGTTAGTTTTGCCTTTTTATATTGAACCTAAGTTGGATAATAAAACGAGCAGATTGACTAGGAGACATTTGCAAGCAGGATTTCAAAGGAAGTTTCATAGAAGTGTTTTAGAGGTATGCGCGCACACACACAATATCAGTCGGCACTCGGAATAGTGACATCATGTACCCGGGAAGTAAAGGGCTGTAGTCCGATTCCAGCCGTTCTCTGCAGTCCTTGAAAAGCGAATTCTGTTAAAGACAATATCTCGCTTGGCATTGAACTTTGAGCTTTATCATTATTGTTTATGTTCTAACAGCAACGTTACACACTAACTAAAGTTTGAAAATTGGCATCACGGGGAATGGCCGCTTTAAGCCTTGTCTGTGAAACCGGGCCATAATGTATTAACTGTGGTTACAATTATTCATTACAATGCATTATAAGGTGCATTACAAGGCATAATTAATACATTAAAACTACTTTTATGATGCATAATACATACGTGCTTTAGGTACCAAAAATTTAATTTCAAAACAACGAGCATGAATACATATTGGAAAATACTGAAAAAATGTTAAATGGATGCTTGAGGTGACAAGCAGCGTCACAGTGTGTTGAATAGTGCTCAAGTCTGATTTTCACTACTATTATTCACATTAACAATATTATTGTGATGTCTTTTGAATTGAAAAATAATGCTATCGGTTAAATTCATCTTTAATTCACATTTGATTTTGAATTTGTATTTATTTATTTATTTTTGGCCGATTAATCATTCAAAATGTTTTTAACCATTGTGCCAAAATGTTAAACAAAATATTAAACACTCTGGTTGAGTGTCAACCAGATACTTCCAATGAATTATTTATAATATTATCATATATGTAGTATTAATACAATATCAATAGTCACGGCTAATATATATATATATATATATATAATATTGTGACACCCTAACTGCAATAAACCATTTTTTATGCATCTTGTTATGTGCACAGGATACTAACAAGTTGCATTCTTCTGAAAATATTTACCTTGTGTTAATATGTCTGTATGAATGGGTGAATGCGTTGTTTTCTCTACCTGTCTGTAATGGGTGTAGCAGGGATAGCCATGAAATCTGGCCGTGTAAATTACATGTGGGTTTACAATTCACAAGTATTTATGAAAGTAAATGTGAATTAAAAGCGTACGTTCATAATGTTGTCAAGAACTATGAAGACATCAGAGCTGATTCTGTGAGTCAGATGGTGACCCCAGCCCTCAGGGTGAGAGAAACGCGCCTGCTGCATGACGGATAGACCAGTGAGACATGCACGCAAACACTGACCTTGGGAGGCAGGTAGCTGACCGGTAAGTCCCGGTCTGACTCTACAGTGCATACGCAATAAGGATGATCAGTCTAAAGGACAGCCGCAGAGTGTGTGACTGAAACTGATGACTGGGACGAGATTATATTTGAGGTGAAATTACTCTAAGAACAGGACCTCGATGCTCAGATGAGCCAGAGGTGTGACAGCAAGGCACGGAACTGTGCCCACGTAAAATGAACACAGGATGAGCAGATGATGCTGATGCTGCGGCCCCGATTGTAATTACATGCATCCGTGAAAACCACATTTTTATAAATTAAAATAGTATTAAAAAGGATGAAGACATAGACACTGCTCTTACCCTCAGTCTACGTCCGTACACCGTGACCTGCCCTCGCGCCTGTTCTTTACGCTGTCTCCATTCCACCAGGTTGAGTCCGTTGTCGATGGGTAGAGTGACGTTCCTTTTGCTAATAGTCGGGTTCACTGTACCCGACAGCAGGTGAGGCTCTGTATAAAGAGACACTTCCATGCCGTTGGCCAACACCAGGCGCAAAGAGCCATCCAATCCGATGTAGTAACTGTTTTTGACTTGATCTACAATTGTAAAGAAAAAGCAAACAGTGAGAGAATGTTCCTGTTTGTGTTAAGTAACCCTTTAACATCAATCTTCATGTGCATTGGTTCTCTCAACATGGCTGCCATATTTACGATAACACATGCAGATTCATGCAGATAACACTCTGCATGAATCAACAACATGCATGCTAGACCCTATACCTGATGATCCCAGAAATTATAGAGCCTCTTCTTAGTATTATTAACTCATCTCTGACATTAGGACATGTGCCTAAAGCATATAAGGTGGCTGTTATAAGGCCCCTTGTCAAAAAACCCCAACTCGACCCTAGAGAACTAGGGAACTACAGACCAATATCGAATCTACCTTTCATATCTAAAGTTCTGGAAAAAGTAGTTTCAACTCAATTATGCTCCTTCCTCCAAAGGAATGACATCAATGAAGAATTCCAGTCTGGATTTAGAGCATGTCACAGTACAGAGACTGGTTTGATCAGAGTTACAAATGATCTGCTATTGGCGTCTGACCGAGGTTGTATCTCGTTATTGGTGCTGCTAGACCTTAGTGCTGGATTCGACTCCATTGAACACAGAATCTTATTTATCCGACCGTTTCAATTTGTAGCAATAAACAATGAGGTGTCACGCAAATCGCGTCCAGTACGGTGTACCACAGGGCTCAGTCTTAGGGCCTCTGTTCTTCGCATTATACATGCTACCTCTAGGAGATACAATAAAGCGACACAAGAGTTAGCTTTCACTGTTATGCTGATGATACTCAACTTTATATTTCCTCGAAGCCTCATGAAACACAGCAGTTCCATCGAATAATGGAATGCATAGTCGATATAAAAAACTGGATGAGTAACAACTTTTTATTACTGAACTCGGACAAAACAGAAGTGTTACTTATTGGACCGAAAACTGCTATACGTAACAACCAAGAATACTGCTTAACTATTGACGGATGTTCCATAAAACCATCGTCGTCAGCAAAGAATCTTGGCGTTCTATTCAATAGTAATCTGTCATTTGAGAGCCACGTTGCCAACGCCTGTAAAATTGCATTTTTCCATTTTAAGAATATATCTAAACTACGTCACATGCTGTCAATGTCAGATGCAGAGAAGTTCATTCATGCATTCATGACATCAAGACTAGACTACTGTAATGCACTGTTAGGTGGTTCCCCTGCAGGCTTATTACAAAAACTCCAACTGGTCCAAAACGCGGCAGCTCGAGTTCTTACACGTACAAAAAAGTATGAACATATTAGCCCGGTTCTGTCAACCTTGCACTGGTTACCTATAAAGCATCGCGTTAACTTTAAAATCTTGCTTATTACCTATAAAGCCCTACATGGTTTAGCTCCTCAGTACTTGAGTGAACTCCTCTTGTATTACAGTCCTTCACGTGCATTACGCTCTCAGGCGTCCTGTCAGTTGGTAATACCTAGAATTTCAAAATCAAGTGCAGGTTCCTATCTAGCGCCTAAATTTTGGAATAGTCTTCCCTGCACTGTCCGGGAGGCAGACACACTCTGTCAGTTTAAATCTAGACTAAAGACGCATCTTTTTAATCTTGCATACACTACTCTTCCATAATATAAATCCTCTGAGGGCTTAGGCTGCATTAGTTAGATCAACCGGAACCAAAAATACAACTGATGTACTTGTTGCATCAAAGAGTGCAGAACAGTACTCTACTCTCAGCCAGTCTTGTCTCATTGTTCCAAGGTTACCACAGTGGGCAGGATGCAGTTCATGGCCAGACCTGATGGTAGAGCAGAGAATGGAAAGCGGCGATCTGACAAGAGCTAAGATGATAGAGCTGGATAAAGAAGGACGGGGTAACTTGACACGTCTTCACCACAAAATTTCAAATGCTCTTAGATTATTAATGATAATCTTAAAACTATAATTTACCTTATTAGTAAGTTTATTTATTTTTATATAGCCTTGTTGTGCAAGCACTGTCGAGCTTGTGCAGAGGCAGCAGCTTTTGCCAGAGGGGAACTGGAATCCCCTGGTTGGGCCTGGGTTCTCCTGAGGTTTTTTTCTCGATTTTGTTTTGGGTTCCTCGCCACCATTTGCATACTGTTCTTTTGCACCATTTGCCTGGCCGGGGGGGGGGGTTGCTTTAAAATTTTCAAGTTTTACTTAATTAATATTGCATATAGGAATGTATAGTCTGTTATAGTCTGTTTGACCTGTGCTTCTCTCTCCTTTTTCTTAAATGTGTGCTTTCACTGTGCGTGCGTGTCTGTGCGTGTGCGTACTTGTCTGTGTACGTGTGTGTGTGTGTGTGTGTGTGTGTGTGTGTGTGTGTGTGTGTGTGCGTGCGTGTCCGTGTGTCTGCACATCCGTGTGTGTGTGTGTGTGTGTGTGTGTGTGTGTGTGTGTGTCTATGTCTAGGTGTGTTAGTACGTGTGCATATTGTGTGTGTGGAGTGTTTTGTATGTGGGTATGTCTGTCTTCTGTGTTTTCACCTTTTTCTTGTTTTTACACTTACAACTTTAATTGTTTTGCTTATAGTCAATATGTCTCATGTACAGCTGCTTTGTAACAATGAAAATTGTAAAAAGCGCTATATAAATAAAGTTTAGTTGAGAGTTGAGACTCTTGTTTGAACAAGACCAGACAGACGTGATGTTTCAAAGCCTAGTTAAAATAAGGTTTCAGTCTTTGAGTAGCCCACGGCAGACAGAAAGAGAGAGAGAGAGAGAGAGAGAGGGAAAGAGGTGTAGAGAGGAAAAACAGAAAGCTATCATAGTTGAGGCAGTCTGCCTGTGGCAATAGAGACAACACCTAAATCTGAAACTGTCTGTCTCCATCCCCAGGTGGTCTCGCTAAGCGCTTTGGAGAAACGCGGAATACGGAAGACAGCGAAAGAGAGGAGGGTGAATGAGAGAGAGAGAGAGAGACAGCGAGAAAGAGAGGGAGATGGAAAAGGCATTACCAATGAGAAAATGTCAGTGAGCGCTTTGATGAGTCTCTCATTACTGGTCAAAGAGAATTAATTTCTCTTCAAAAGCAGTGGCCTAATATATACTGTATATACTGTATATATATATATATATATATATTTTTTTTTTTTTTTATAAATGGAACGGTATAGAGATACAGTAGCAGGGCCTAGATGAAAATTAAAAATGGAAATTAATAGAATTTTTAAGACTTTAATTATTAATGCAAAGAGATATTATGAAATAAGATAAAAAGCAGAAGGATGAAATATGCCCTATGGAGCATACCAATAAAAACAGACTGACAAACACACTGACAGGTCGAAATTAATGACTAGAAAATAAGTGTGTGAGTAAAAATAGTGTGAATATGCTTTCAACATAATTATATTAAAGCAGGACCAAGACATTCTTTAAAAAAACACCGAGACTCAACATTCGAGTGCAAACGGGGGACAGAGGCGGTACGCGAGTGACATGTTCATGTAAGACAGAATATAGTATGTCAAACACATGTTAGGTTTCTATACATAGGCGTAATGATTTTTATACTGGACAAACTGTATATTCTATTGCCTAACCAAACCCCAAAACCTAACCACACCGAAAACTTTCTGCATTTTTACATTTTCAAATAAACATCATTTAGTATGTTTAATAATCCATTTGAATTGTGGGGACCAGCCATCGGTAAGTGTGTGAGACTTTTACTATCATTGTGGGGACATTTGGACCCCACGTTGTATAAAAACAAGTACAAACACACGCGCGAGCAAGCAGCTGTACAGTCTGTCTCTCAGAGAGCACATCTGTTATGTAAGTCGGTCACTGCATTAGTAAAATGAGCCTGAGGGGTCTCTTGAAGAGGGGAGGACACAGTCTGTCAGGGGAAAGCAAAACACTCCGATTTCCTCTTTAAAATTCATTGAATTCAAATTTTTTGGTATTTTTAATCTAGTCACTCATTTTGGTTTTGGTATCAGTTTGTTATGAAGGTTTGCATAAAACACATCTGTTTACTTGACAGTCATCTTGCAGGAATCTATAGTTTAGACATGCAATTACAGCTTCTAAGCACTTAAAGTGACAAAAAATTCTGTCATTGACTCACCTTCTTGTCTTTTCAAACCTGTATGACTTTCTTTCTTCTGCAGAACACAAAATACTTTTTGAACAATGTTGGTAACCAAACAACAGCGGTGCCCATTGACTTTCATCGGTTTTGTGTCAAATAGAAGCCAATGGGCACCGCAGTTGTTCGTTACCAACATTCTTCAAAATATATTTTTTTGTGTTCTGCGGCAGAAAGAAAGGGATACAGGTTTGAAACCTTATATCTACATATTTTGTGATTGTAAATTTTAATTTCTTTCAATAGACCATTAGTCACCCTTCATGTTTGCTGGTAGGTTTTGCAAATGAAGAGGTTGGTTTCAAAATGAGGTAACTGTTTTTTATTATGTTATCATGTTTTTATTGTGTTAGTTAGCTGTATTTTTTTATAGTTATTATGGCTTAAATCAAAACAAAACAACGGCAGTTTGATTGATATTAATTGGAATGCACAATAAAAAGACATGATTTTTGAAAATCTCATTTTGGAACAAAACTCTTCAAATACAACCAATCAAAACTATTAGTCAACTTTAACATCATGTTTAATTTTTTTATACATATATTTTCGATTTCCTGAAAGTAGCGGTTTTGGAAATACAAGGTTTCCACCCGACAATGATAATATTTTGAATCAATCAGCAATAACATCCACAATGATCCCATAAATCTTGGCATTTAAATTTAAAACAAGCACAGAAACTGATGCTTTTACCAATAAGTCGACCGGCTCCACTCGCACAGACATGCACCCACACAAACGCACGTGCAACCTTGAAAAGTCAATAAACAGCACAAGGTCACCACCTCCGAGAAACATATATCCAGATTGTGCTCACAAACTGAGTGTAAAGCCAAAATGGTTTCCATTTACAAAGCAGACAATGGTGAATTAATTAGCAGAAAAGCGTTTGGCTCGCTGCCCTCTCTTCTCTCTCCCCAGCAGATGTCCGGGACAAGGTCACAAAGCGTAAGTGACCATTAGTTTGGTCTAGTATTTAAACACCATAGCAGAACTTTACACCCTCCTCTTCTCTCCGACGCGGTCATCAGAAGCCCGAGGGAGGGGAAACGGCCCTTCACATCAAACGCTCACACGAGCGCAAGAAAATCTTTACAGTTTCTTAGGAAATGAAACGCACGGGGCGAAAGAGTTCAAAGCTATTTATTGGGAATCGATGCAGCGCTTGGTTAGGTGAAAAACAGGATATCGAAATGCCAAAGTATGCAAGGAAAAATCACAAGCTAGGACGCCGACCCCTGGCCCTGACTGCACCCCGCTGTCTCCAGGCCAAAGTGATTAAAGTTTGCTTTTCTGAGACAGCCGATAGAGAAACTGCGGATTAGTGGAGAAGGTGGGCTGTGACCAACAAAAATGCCGGACAGGAAATCAATGTCGAGTTCTTTCTTCATGAGTGGGCGGTCTTGAGATTTTTAGAGGAAATACAAACACGCATGCCTTCATTGATCTCACCAAGTAGAGGTTTGTTTATAGTTGAATGGACCTTCAATTGCTGCAGTAAATATACTGATTTGGCCGCACTCAAGTTTCACATGGTCATCGATAGAACTTGGAAAAGAAATCTAAATTTCTCTGCTTATGTTCAGAATCCTCCATTGAATTGAATTGAATGACATTTAGTTTTAGGTATAATCGCTTACATCTGTGAATTTCAAAGATTAATACAGAGAAATTAAACACATTAAAAATAAATATATATACAGAAATGTCCCTGAATATTTACTAGTCAAAATGTTAGAACTAAGAAATACCTTGTTTTATCATAAGTGAAGCCTCTAAACTTGGTTTTAGAAGAAAATACTGCACTGCATTTATAGGTGAAGACTACCCAAACCTGAGATTACTAAGAGGTCTGAACATTTATATTTACACATTTGTCCTACGTTTTTCTCCGAAACATTTATACTATACATTTTGAGCAAATTCACTTAACTGGGAATCGAATCGATGACCTTGCCATTGTCGGTGCCACGCTCTACCATTTGAGAGACAGCGAAACTAAACTTTCCAAGACGAAATTCTTATCTGTACCTCAAGACATCACTCAAGACATCCTTACCTTGCATAAGTGTGTAGAAGGTTCCGGATGCCGAGAGGTTGGTGGTAACGGTGATGTCCTCTTTGTTGGAGCCCTCGGTTTGCACTCGCACAGTGCTGTCGGAATCAGTGCGGTAGCTGCTCACCCTTCCTGTGGGGTAGGTCACGTTTGTCAGCCGCCCGTAGTTGTCATACCTGTGGAGGTAGGAGAGAATATAGAGAGTGAGATGAGACGACACAAGGAGACGAGAAGGTAGTAATGAAGAACCAATCGACAGGCTGGACTGCAGAAAGCTTTAACTGTAAGTATTATGTTTTGACACAGTCAGACACAAATGATACCTCAAATCATGAACCACTCATATTTTCCTCAGGTTAATATAAACCTCAAGTTAAAGAACGTCATTCGAGTCTCCAGACTCTCGTACAATTCTTTTAAGATCTAAGCAATACGACTATTTTCAAGAAGTGGCTTCAAACCAATCCTGCATCATAAACAAGCACAGAAAGCCGAATACCTTTTATTAACTGCATATGGGCAATCTGAAATTGCTCTGGCTGTCTCGGCTCGGAAAATAAGAAGTGATGATACAAATATTTCAATCACAGAAAGAACTGGGGATAGAAGGTAGAAGTATAGAGGCGGACCTTGCATCTCTGATAAAGCCCAAATGGAACTGACCGCTTTAAGAGCGGAGACAAAAACTTGATACTTTGAAATTACTTGACATTACATTGTATTATCGATTATTAAAGACACTTTTAAAGGTCCAGGGTATGAAATTTAGCGGCAACTAGTGGTGAGGTAGTGAATTGCAACCAATGGCTCAACTCCACCCCTCCCTTTTGAAGCACTGCTGTGGCTGACACAGAACTAAGATTTCGTAACGTTTTTGCTTCTTTGCTGAAGGAGATAATGTATTTACGAAACACGCTCTGTAGAGCTGTTTGTCTGTTTAGGGCTACTGTAGAAACAACATGGCGAATTCCATGTAAGGGGACCCGCGGTGTATGTAGATAGAAATAGCTCATTCTAAGAAAATAAAAACATAACGCTTCATTATGTAAGGTCTTTATACACCTCTGAATATATAGTTATGTATATCATATTGCATTTCTGTCAATAGATCCTCTAACAAATTACACACAGCACCTTAAATTCCCAGTGAAATAAAACATGACAATGCCTATTTTTTCATGAAATATTGCAGCGTTTATTGTAAATAGTTTATCAATGTGGGTCATTCCCTTTTTAAAATCCGTGTGTCCACATAATCTTCAGTTAAAATCTGAAAATGCACTTCCGTCCTGTAATGAATATCCATCTTAAATGGCATATGTTAGACGGCTTGGGCGGAGCATCCGTTAACTCCTCCCCTTCAACTGTCAGTCTGCTGCCAGTTCCATTTCAACATCCAAACAAATCGCAGAGAAAGACGAAAGCCATGCCCACTTTTTTTCTCATTAGAAATTCCATTTCACTCTGAAATGCATCAAAATACGGAAATAAAAACGATCGCAACTTCCGGTTCATGGGGACTTTAAAACAAAGGGAAATACTAAAATCGATACTGAGAAGCAAAGTGCAGTTACACATTAGTCACATTTTTTTCTTCTCTTTGCCTAAAATTAAACTGAAAAATCTGATAATCACAGTTTAGTTAGTCAGTTAAATGTTTTTGTCTGTTTTTATTGATTTAACAAAGCAAAATTAAAGCACATACCCCCGTGAAATGGCACCAGCCTCACTGGCACCTATCTATTCTGGAGAAAACTTACTGTGCAATACACACAATGAAAACAGTCTCATTTACAATAGTCATAATGAACCAAAGGCCAAAACTATTATCCGTGCCCATTTACACTCCAAAATAGTTTTCATTGTATAAAAAGAAAATAGGTTGGGGGCTGGCAACAAAACAGAGGAAAATGGCTGTGGTTGACCCACAACATTTCTTTCTTTGGCAAGCAAGTAAATGGATCATGTTTTCTTCCTCTACACCCTCCTACCCCCATATTTCCTATTTGCCAGAATCCACGTGAGCGCTCTCTCAGCAGGCCGGAGTGTGGAGAGAGAAGACCGATTCATCTCAGCGAGGGAAACGAGCCAAGACCTCAAAACATCTCCTTTTAGAGCAGTAATCTACTGTAGTCATGGAGAAGTGACCCACTAAAAGGACTCTGGGACTGCAGCGTTTGTTGAGATGTGCCACTGAGACATGGACGCTGATCACCACCGGTGACCACATAAGACACACACACAGCAGGAAGAAAGAAACCGCAATAGGATGGGGAAGTGTCATGTGCCAGATTCGGAATACACAGCCGAGATCAGAACTGGTGTCCCGGAAAATACTGTACTTGGAAACGGTAGCTAACCATGCAAGAAATGAAGCCAGTCTTATGAAAACTAAATATAAAAATAAATTCACATACAAAAAAGAAGCTCATTAGTTTGTACCAAGGTTATTATATGTTTCCTACAACTTTAAAATAAATTCCTGTAAACTATTAACATATTTCTGTTAATTGAAATCATACAAATTTGGGCCTAAAATATTATTTAAAAAACTGAAACCGAACTAGAAATGTTGCCTTAGCAACTGAAATAAGTTTAAGTTGAGGCACTACAATTACTATTTGAAAAAAAATCTAAAGTAAATTAAAACTGAAACAAACATTAAACTTATATAACAAAATAATAATTCAACAGATAATTAACAAAATTACAAAAGTACATAACAAAATTAAACTAAAATTAACATAAAACCCAACTCAAAATATGAATAAAACCACAATAACACAAAGTATGATAACTCTGGTTTGCACTTTATGGTGCAATACTAAATTATATTATGTATTTCTGTAATGAAAAAAGCACAATATTTACCTACTAATAAAATAACAATAAAATAAAATAATTTTATGTTGTTTACCAACATTAAACTTACCGATTAAATCCTTGACATTGTTTCTAATATCTTACATACACGGGACATCAATGGAGAACCTGTTTATTCGGTTCGCCTGACAGTATAGACCATTTCAGCGGCAACAAAACATGTATCTCAAACTTAACTTCCGGACAGAGTTATTATAGTTTTAATTTTAGTTTTATTTAGTTTTATTATTCTTTTTTAATTAGCTTTTATTTTTAGATCTTTAGTTTTTATGTTAATTTTATTTAAAGTTTTAGCAATTTTGGTATATGCTTTTGTCATTTTATATATATATATATATATTTAATTATGTTGCTATATAATATTAATTCATTTCTATTTTAGTTTTATTTCAGTTTTTGTTTATTATTATAATTTTAGTGCTTTAAAGGAACAATTGAAATGTTGCCTCAAAAATAAATTGAAATAAGTTTAGTTAAGTTTTTCCCCATAATTTTTAGGTCAATATTTTATTTGATTTCAATGAACAGAGACGTTTTCAAAGTTTTAATTTTAGTAAACTAAAATAACCTTGCTTTCGGAAGACCTCCACAAAGAATCAATAACCGTTAACTAGCTTTAATGTAATCTAATACAATTAATATACAATAAAATGTTAACATAAATTAATTATAAAATAAATGGTTATATTAAAAACAAAAACCATCTATAACTGCAAGCATAAAAAATACTAAAAAATAACACTATACTTCTGAAAACAACGGAGCTACTGCAGCGCTACTAAGAAAGTATATTTTAGTAGGTATCACTGCTTCAAAATTCTTCAAAATTTCTCTTTTCTTGTTCTTCTGAGAAAATCAAGTCAAACAGACTTGGAATGGCTTGCTCGACAACACAGACGTTCCGTGCGAAGCTCAATTGATGGATGTTTTAGCAGATGTCTTTGTTATGCTTGTGCCTATTCGTACAGTCCCCCGCACGAGTCCGAGCCGATGTAGCATCCGCAGGCAAACACGCTTCACAGGGACATAATGAATTCAGGTGGCACAGATGATAAAGCGCTCGTGCTGCGCGTTGTAGAGCGCAGATAAATTGCTAGGGCCGCTCTGTTTGAGTGCAGGAAAAAATGTGACTTTGGTCCTCAGATGGCAGCTTGACCTTCAAAGTTAATTATGCAAAATAAAATTAAACAAATCGCAACTCGCAAGAAAACTAAAAATACAATCAAAACGAGCAAAACAACAACAGAGCTCTCTTTATCACAAAGACGACTCCATTCTGCCCAAGGGAAAGGACGGATCTAATTACTTGGGAGAGGAAAAAAACAAGGGAGCAACTATTGCTGATGTTAATTATTGCTTTCACCCCTCTGTCTCTAATTGCAATTATTGAGCAAATGTACTTTGCCTGCCATTTGTTCATTTAGCAAAGAGGGATTAAACAAATGATATGACAGCTTGAGTCCTGATACAACACAGGAGGAGGGAGAACAATGAATCGGGTTCTCCAGAACCAGGGAAGTATGCGCTTGAGGCGCCGCCACATACAGACGCTTATCTACAAAAGAATCATTTAGTGCATTTATCAAATATGAAGCATTTGTATGTTGAAATGAACTGTGTGAAGTCGAACAGTCAAGGTCACATAAATGTGACCCTGGATCACAAAACCAGTCTTAAGTAGCACGGGAACATTTTTAGTAAAAGACAAAAATACATTGTGTGGGTCAAAATTATCGATTTTTCTTTTATGCCCAAAATCATTAGGATATTAAGTAAAGATCATGTTCCATGAAGATATTTTGTAAATTTCCTACCTTAAATATATAAAAACTTTATTTTTGTGAGTGGATGGTCTGCCACAGTGCCCCTGATTAACAACTTCAAAGGCAATTTTCTCAATATTTTGATTTTTTTGCGCTCTCAGATTCCAGAGTTTTAAACGGTTGTATCTCAGCCAGATATTGTCCTATTCTAACAACTCATATATCTATAGAACGTTTATTTATTCAGCTTTCAGATTATGTAAAAATCGCAATTTCGAAAAATGGATCCATAAGACTGGTTTTGGTGTAAATAATCAAAATTATTTAAATATTAGAGGTAAATTTGTGGAATTTAAGCCATGCAGGAATCGATGCATGGGTTGGGTAAGACAAAACAGACTATGGGTGAATTTAACATAAAATTGAATTTAGTTGCAAGCTGTTGTCTTTAAATGAATGACACGTATTGCACCAATGCATAAATTACAGGGGGCGGGGACAAAAATGTTTATGAGTGGGCCCTCCTTCCCAAGGCCCAAAAGTGGACTGTACTGTCGACGATTTCTTTCACAAAAAATGTTACTACTTTTTTGAGGCAAATTTCTTCAAATTAGTGCCCTATGTAGTTTTCTACCACTTTATTATTTAAATCACCAAGCAGACGATATCCATAGCGAAAATTCTGTCTTAAAGGAGTAGTTCACCTTCAAAATGAAAATTCTGTCATCATTTACACGCCCTCTTGTCATTTCAAACCTGTATGACTTTCTTTCTTCTGCAGAACACAAAAGAAGATATTTTGAAAAATGTTGGTAACAGAACCACACAGAACCCCATTCACTTCTATTGTAGCCAATGCAAGAGAATGGGGGGCTGTTAAAACATTCTTCCAAATATCTTCTTTTGTGTTCTGCGGAAGAAAGAAAGTCATACAGGTTTGAAATGACAAGAGGGTGAGTAAAGGATGGCAGAATTTTCATTTTGAAGGTGAATAAGCAATACTTCATGCCTCACATTTCTTTAGGAGGTCTTTAGTATATCTGTAAATTATGAGTATACTCACTCATAGAAAGTGGTCCATCCATCTTCATTGCTTTTTGTGGCCAGCAGTCCCGAGCTTCCATGATAGGTCATCATGGCCATCTCTTGGCCTTGTGCGGCAAAACTTTTTAAAGCGTTATTAGTTCCTATAGTAAACCAGAAAGTCTGGCCATCAGGACCCATCAGCCAAAGCGGCAATCCAGTTGTGTCTCTACGTATGGTAACTTTGTTTCTATTTTTGTCCGTGATGCTGCTCACGTCACCCTCGCCCGAGTAGGTCAGGTTGTACAGGTGGTCTCCGGTGGTCAGACTTTGAGTGAAGATGTGACTCCCGTTGACATCAAACAGGTAAAGTTCATCATCAATCGGCGAGGAAATCTCGTACATGTTTAACGGGTTGAGGAACGGTTTGTTCTTTCTGACGTACCGGATGCGTATGTTACCCAAGTCTGCGATAAAGAGTTCTCCATCTGGCGAGACCGCCAGCGAGGAAGGCGCGTTTAGTCTGGCGTCTTTGGCGTAGCCATCATCGCCGGAGTAGCAGTCACAGTTCGCGTCGTTTTTGCAGTCGCAGCCACTAGGGGCGCCGGCGACCAGAGAGATCTCACCGTTGGTCGAGACCTGTCGCACGCGGTTGATCTTTTTCTCGTCCGATTCGGAGATGTAAAGTATGCCATTGTGGGAGACGGCGAGAGCGTTGGCCGATTCCAAAGTGGCGTGGATGGCAACTTTGCTGACCAGGAAGTGATCCAGGCCGGGAACCTGGCAGTGCATTGGCCTGCCGGCTACGATTCTCACTTGATGGTTTTCGGAGATCTGCAGGACCACATTGTTGTCCAGCACATACAGGGAATTGTCCATCGGGCTTACGGCAAGGTCAGTCGGCCACTCCAGACGTACCTGTAAGGGGAAAGGAGAAAAAATTAGGCCAGCGTAAAGAACACATTGAAATTGCTTTGAAGGAAAAAGATTTATGGTGCTCATACATAAAACACCAGATTTCAATGAATAATGAAAATGTAAACATTGTAGTACATCAAAGAAAAGAAAGTACATATTTTAATTAAATTATTTTAATTTTATCTTTTATTTTATTTATATTCAATTATCTTTTGTTTTATTTATATTAAATCATCTTTTGTTTTATTTAAATTAAATCATCTTTTGCCTTATTTTAATAAATCATCTTTATTTTATTTTATTGTATTTCATTTCATTTATTTTATGGCTTGTTTTGTACTTGGGTAAAGTCACAGATTTTTATTTATTCATCCAGTTATTTTAATTAAACTCAAATGTTTTATGTATTAAATAACAAATCTAATAAATCAAACCTGACATCATTAATAACATGAGCATGTGCAAATACATCTACTGCTGTATAAACAGTTTGATAAAAGTTAAAAAGTTTGCAATTCTTTGAGTCAAAATGTGAGTCAAGCGATCAATTTAAATTAACGCAACGAGGAGGAAAAGATCATGTGGACTTGCTTAGCACGAGCCTCCTTAAATGCGTTACACAGTATCTGTCAACATGGATGTCTTTCTCTAGATTTGGGTTATTCAAAGACTGACTGCAGAGGAACAGGACCTTTGTGGAAAAAACATGGAACACTTATCAAACAGGAGCGCTGCCTTCTGCCCAGCCATACATTATTACTGATTGTTCTGAAAATATTGCAGCTGGCTTTTAACACACAGGAGTGATTGAATCTGGCGGCTTTGCACAAGCCCTCTCGTCACTGGGGGAACGTAATCTCTCTCTAATGGGGACACATACATAGTGTCTTTTTCAATAGTGTTCTTGGCAAGGGAACAAGCTCGGCTGATTAAAAAATGTTTTAAATGCACCGAATGAATAGACAAAAAAGCTACCAAGCTGAGTCTTATATTAAAAAATGATATAAAAGTCGGAAACTCATTTGGAGTTGTTGACTGGGACTATATACAACTAATATTTGTTTAGTATTAAAGTCCCAGTGAAATAAAAAATGACAATGCCTATTTTTTCATGAAATATTGCAGCATTTATTGTAAATAGTTTATCAATGTGGGTCATTATCTTTTTAAAATTCATGTGCCCTCATAATCTTCAGTTAAAATCTGAAAACTTCCATCCTTTAATGACTACCCATCTTAAATGACGTGTGTTAGATGGCTTGGGCGGAGCATCCGTTAACTGCTCCCCTACATTCAATCAAATAGCAGAGAAAGACGAAAGCCACGCCCACTATTTTTTCTCATTACAAATTCCATTTCACTTGGAAATGCGTCAAAATACGGAAGTAAAAACGATCGCAACTTCCGGTTCACTTTAATACTTAATATATCCTTAGAAATTCTCCTTCCTCCGTGCTCAAAATATCTGGGAAACATTTGGTGTGCATTTGTACTTTCAGGGGGAATTGTGCGTAATTTTGGGGTACGTGAATTGCAGTATTTGTAATGGAACTGCAGCTTTACAAAGGTTATTTATATATTTGGCAGACACAGACAATTCATTCATAGTATATTTATGTTCCTGGGAGAGTCGCTAGCGCTAACAATTGAGCTGAAGGCAAGCACACGTCAGTATTAAACGTTATCTTTTGACTTGATATGTCCCTGGGTAACTGGAAATGGATAACCATTGCAAACATGGAGGATCCTCTATTAAAAAGCGAAAGGATTTCTCCGTCCTGAAAGATTCTGGACTGGCCGATAAGTCCTCACCATAAAACATAGCACTCAATACAGCATCCTCCTCTCATTCCTGGAAATGATCCGCACGCCCTGAGCTGATCTATATCAAAACTGCCACTTGGACGCTGGTCTGCAGTAATCTATTGGCCACAGTCACTGCCATGGCTTAAGTAGCACCGAGCATCGATTTTAAGATACGATTAGGTCAAAGTAAGATTTAAAGAATGAAGACTCGCTGGCCTACTGAATTGTCACGTTGTGTTCGATATTGGTCAGCGATATCTCCCCCGGGCAGAAACTGACAACAGGCGAACGTGACATGATATCAACCTCGTTGTATCTCTTATCAAGGCCGGGAGATTTATGTAATAAGACATATCATGGCGCTGATGTGCTGCAGTAGTGGCAGTGCGGCAAGGTTAAATTATTTTATGCGAAGGGATAGTTCACATAAAAAAATGAACATTTCATAATTTACCTGTATGACTTTCTTTTGTGCAGAACACAAAGAAGATATTTTGAAGAATGTTGGTAACCGAACAACACTGACCACCATTGACTCCCTTTATGGACCCAAATCCTCGAAGACATTTCTCAAAATATCTCTTGTGTTCCACTGAAAATAAAAAAGGGGTTTTGAACGACATAAGGGTGGGTGAATGAATGATGACAGAACTTTTATTTTTGGGTGAACTATCCCTTTAAAATCTTTGAAAACTGTTACTAAGCAACAGCTCTTCCATGACTTTATGGTAGGTTTAGGGTTAGGGCAAAGATTATTATAGAACAACACGTTTATCGACTTGTACTTTTTGCAACACGATGAGCAAATGAAAACAAACAGGTGTCTCTGTTACACACGCTATCAGGGGTAAAATCATTTTATTGAATCCATTTTATTCCAACAGCGCAAGTTACGTATTTAACGCCTCTGCGTGTGGGGGAATTCACACCCGTGCGAGTGATTGACAGGATGTATCAGCTCAGTTTCTCTCTATCCCCTCACACTTTCACACGCTAACAGATAGAGAGAATAAATGACTGCCACCCTCATGAATCCGACGCTAGAACGGCTGCTGTTAAATTCTTCAACGTATGCTCAAATACATGAGACCATACAAACTTGACCTTGTTTGAAAGCATCTTGAACTTGAATCCTAAATAACAAACATCTCCTCACGATTGATTTTCATATCAGTTTGATTACATCATCGAATACAAAATAATTGCTTTGCTTGAAGATGCTTTTTGGGACTAGACTTTTCTGCCGATGACTCTCCAAGTTTTTATAGGTCCAGTGTATGAAATTTAGTGCCATCTAGCGGTGAGGTTGCGAATTGCAACCAACGGCTCACTCCACCCCTCCCTTTCGAAGCACGACGGTGGCTGACACAGGACTAAGATGTCATTGCATTTTCGCTTGTTTGATGCTTCAACATGGTGAATTCCATGTAAGGGGACCCGCGGTGTATGTAGATAGAAATAGCTCATTCTAAAGTAATATTAACATATTAACACGCTTCATTATGTAAGGTCTTTATACACCTCTGAAGACATAGTTATGTGTATTATATTGCATTTCTGTCAATAGATTGTTTTTTTCTATAGGTTAACTTAACAATTGGCTAGACTGACAGCTTTAGACATTTAGACATTTCGCTGTTCTATTCAGGGTCTCTTGCAGAGCATTGTTTCAGCTTTTCAAAGCGCTTTTCGCAACCCCTGCATTTTGTTCTGATATATAACGCTTTGTCCAAATGTCTGAACGCATCACTGCTCGGTGGTCTGCATGTAACTGGTAGCTGTTAACTATAACATGGTAATTGTTATAGTTTTTTACTTTTAAATGAACTGTTTTTGTAAATGCATTGAAATGGCCACGCTAGCAAAATATTCCCATTCAAACAAAAATGCATGTTCGCTCATCATATTTCTGCCTTTAGCAGAGTCTAGTGAGAATATTCATCCTTGAAACTGACGTAACAGTGATGAAGATGAAGAAACATCCTTGCCAAACATTAAAACTCGGAGCGCTTGTGCAGGGTGTCTGCGCTTCCTGAAAGGCAAATGAATTCAGGATAGCACACAGTGCACCACAATTTTGAGTGAAAGTCATGGAAGACAGTTGTCGAATATTTAAATCTCCAGGGGGATCTTATGAGATCAGAGACACCGGACCTGAAGATTATCGCATGAATTATGATAGTATCAAAAATGTTTTAAATTTTATGTAAGAATGGCAGTCAGAGGCAGTTAAGAGAAAGAAAAGCTGGCTTCAGTCGAATCCTCAAAAGTGTTCAGCAGCAAACTTAAGGAATGCGGCGGAGCGTTTGATGCAGTGAGCGTGCTGCCCATGCATTTTTAATAGATGCTTTTTACCGTCGGAGTGTCTTTGACAGAAGCCAGTGTGATTTGTCATCATTGAGGCCGGGCACTGCAGTGGGCCTTTCTGTGTGTGTGTGTGTGTGTGTGTGTGTAGAGGTTTTCTCTGTGGTACAGCTGGAGGTCGACTTCCCAGTGCTCTGCATTCTCTGAGCGAAAATAAAACCAGCACAGGCATTATTGAGCAAACCACGAGTCAGACGGCTACATGTAAGCAAACCCAGGAAGGAAGGGAGACGTATACAATTCAATAACACAGGAGCTGGATTTCCAGGTGTTGGATTGGAGAGGGCACTGAGCTAATTTCTATATCTAGTAATTATATACAGTTGCAAAAAATATGCCACAACAAACAATTAGGTTGAGATATATAGCCTCGGAAAAAATTAGGAGACCATTATGTTCATTTATTCAGCATTTCTAGATGTATTGTGGCGATTCTAGCAGTGTTTGTTGAATTTCAACAAAATCAAATATGGGAAGTGACAAAGTGATTCAACAGCAATGTGAAAGACTGACAGCATGACAAAACACATGAAAACTTTTCCTAAATACATGTACAAATATTACTGTTGTATTGCTTAAAAGTGAATTTGAACTTGTTTTCTTTGCAGTATTTGAGGTCTGAAAAAAATATTTTCTGTTATTTCTCCAGTTTTCATTTTCTGCAAATAAATGCAAACAGAAAATACTTTTATTTGAAATTTGGTTGAAATATTGTTAATAGTTCACAGAATGAAACAAAAATGATCATTTTACATAAACGCATACCTATAAATGGTCAATTCAGAAAAACTGAAACTAACTTTGAAATGGTCTCAATTTTTTCCAAGGCTGTACAAATGTAGCAAATACGTCTAATAAAAAGAGAGCTAGAAAGACATTTCATTTGTTGCAATAACCGCAGGCACTCCAAATCGTCTTGGCACTAGGAGAATAAGCAAAATAAAGTTAGTTTAAATCAAAGTAGCCTAAAATTGCTCCAGGTCTGGACCTCTAGGGCTTAGTCACATCCGTAACCGACGCCTTCGAGATGCTTTAGTCAACGCAGTGCCCTTGCCTGGGGTGACTGGTAACATTTGGGTAGGTTAGCAGCGACCAGGGTCACCACAGCGTGCAAGCGTGTATTTTAGATGGAGGGAGCAGATCTGTCACTGAGGTTGAAGGTCAGCTCCGATCAGCTGATATCAGAAGACCACAGCTGTACAACAAGGTTACTGAGACCTAAAGCGACATGAAGTCCCCTGACCCGCCTTCTCCCACCACACCGAGATTTCAGCTGCAGCCCTCCCTCCCCAAAGCTTTATGACTACTGGCACAGCAGTGGAACGCCATGACATCCCAAACCCCGGCACGAACAGAGCTCACAAACAGGCTGATGGGCAAAACAAGCACACACAGATTAGAAGACGGCTACACACCTGGGAGATGTCCATCACGGAGTCACAACTCAGGGGTCGTGCAGAAGTCAAGTCGTTGAAGCCTAGCAGGGTGGATATGATACCGTTCTGATCGACGCGACGGATCATGGTGCCGTCTACAAAGAAGATCACGCCATATTTGTCCACGGTGATGCCTGGATGAGAGACACGGGTGGAGGGGAATGAATCACTGTGTGGAGTTATACGAAATAACTGATGGTTGAATCTCACAAAACTTATCAAGAATATGTACGGATCGTATTTTACATTAGAATTAAAAAGACACAAAAAAGAGGCTTTTTGCATTGAATTGATTACTGTAATGCCGTTAAAAATATATCATATTTAAATCATAAAGTATTTAAACACAAGAGTAAATATTTAACTATGTTTTACTATTAACAACCATGCTAAAGCTACCCCTGTGAAAAATCTATAAAGAAAAATAAAACAAAATGGCGAAAGATAATTTGGAGAAAAACCGAATTCCTACATAAATAACAAAACTGTGTTAAAGACGTATAAAAATAGTTTTAAATGTCTCCTATAAAAATACAATTAGTGAAATGCCACCTGGACATTAAAATTCACCCATGTATAAAGAGATTATGGTGCAAATAACATTAACTGAAAGTCCATAATTACAGCTGGAAAGATCCAGTTGGGGACAAAAAACATTAACACGCTCAATGGGGAGCCCGACGACTAATAAAATATCCATGTGACAAATGTATTATTTATGTTCGAGGAATAACAGGCATGGGTGCGTCCTGGGAAAGAGAGAGACGCATGCACTGCTGCTCTTAAGCTATTTAAGAGCTTGTGAATCATTTTAACGCCGTCACAAACAACAAAAGGGAAGCATATGACTCTGCATGCGTGATCTTTCATTTACATCCTAAACTGCATTGGAAATGACTGGTTTATGTCGCAAAAAAAATGGAAACACGCATGTCTGAAACCTCGGATCAGGTAGTGCTGTTATAGTATTCCTATGTGAAAAATAGAAAAGTATTGAGTGTATAGCTGCTCTCACCACAGATTGGCTGGGGTCTCTCTACACTACAATCAACAAAACTGACAAGTGAATGAAAACCACATCACACAGCGGTGGTCTGATATCAATTTCATGTTGCAAACAGAAAGAATGATTTTCTGTGGTTTTGGAGCTGACTCTGAATTTAGATACATCAGGCTTGCATTACTAAAATCTATCTAGGTAAACAGAATCAACATTTCTTGCATGAAATGGTTTAGAGTATTTTAGGGTCAATGTGCCGGAAGCTATTGTTTTCATGGAATATCTTTTATAAAATTTCAGCAACAAAATAAATAGCGAAATGCTTGCTGTGAGGCTCAGGCAACCTATAGCAATATATAAAATAAAAATAATACAAATCAAAAAAGATTAGTAAAAATAGTTTTTACGTAAAATAATTTTAACAATAAGACAAAGTATATACAAATAAATATATCACATAAAAATTACCGTTTTGCAGGAATTCTGCATGAGATTTATACATTTATTAATTATTTTCTATTTATCATTTATTATTAACAGATATCACTGAATCAAATTTATTGAAGAAACCAAACTTAAACTTATTTAAAGCTTTAGATTGTAAAAAAGTTACAAGAGCTGGCCTGTGCTCTTTTGTGAAACAGAAAACTCAGGAATCCTCTTTGCCTGTCAATCATTTGGCATGATTGGCATTGCTAAGATTATATTTGCTAACATGTCTTTTGAAGGTGGGGTTTTAGAATGAAGGTGCACAGTTGAAAATAGCAAAATAGTGTAACAGCTGAAATCACAGAGTTAACTTTTAGTTGAAAAATATCACCCAAATCTTAATAGGAAAGACCAATGCAAAAACATTAATGACAACTTTTTTTTCTGTTTAGAAAAACATGTAAAATGCCAAACGCCTGGAGATTTACCTCTAGGGTTGGTAAGAGTGGCCTCCACGGCTTTCCCTCCATCGCCACACCGCGTCTCGTCGTAGGGCAAACACTGATCTCCTGTGCCCGCCACCAGCTCTAGGTTTTTTGCGACATCCTTCACCGTGTTCAGAGACTTCACCTTAAAGACCTTCCTGCTGCTGGTGTCTGACAGGTAAAGTGCCCCCGAAACAGTATTGGTAGTCAGGTAATATTTGTGTGCAGGACTGTTGCTGAAAAGGGCAGAGAAATAAGAGTCATCAATGGTTGAACTATCGAGCAGTGTCCTTGAATACTACAAAATGTATTGTAACGAAATGCGGTAACTTTAATTAAGTAATACGGTATGAGACGCTGTGTTGTATCACACACGCAGACACGGCTAATGAGTGTCATCCATGGTTTTATTCACAATACAGAATGACCTCAAATGTATTAAAACGGTTTAAGAACACATTTTTAATTCAACAATCATTAAGCTAACACATGAAGTGTCATACTGTACTCCCATACTGTACTAAACACCCGATAAACCCACTGTCATACAGTAGCTTGTCCAGGATGTCCTTGCCATCAATCTTTCAACATGTACATCTAACTCTGTCCAAATATAGAAATGCATGTAGCTCATGTGTTTCGTGGTGTCCTCTCAGCGCCTGATGTGCTGCCAGCATGCGTTCAAAAAGGAGCTTAATGCGGTCCAAAGCCGTTCTCTAAACACAATGTATTCTCAAAGCAAAAATCGCCCACAGGCCAAAAAAGCTGGCCATTACACGACAAAACTGGACCGTCAAAATTATCCCACGCAAGCACACGGGAGGCTTGGGAATTTGAAAGCCTGACAAAATGGCTCCAATCAGACTGTAGTCTCAAAGGTGGGCAAAACTTAAATGTAAAGGCGTCAAACTGAGTTTCCTTTCTATAGCTAATCAAATTCAGAGAAAACGAAGAAAGGATAGATGGCCAGGCTGCAATTTTAACTTTTCTGACTGTTGTAATGGCGGCCAAAGACCACTTGTGGTGAAATGCGCCTGATTCGCAGCAAAAGCAAACGTTAGTCCTATGTTCAGTGGTGTAAAGAGTACCTGAAAACCATACTTAAGTAAAAGTACAGATACCTTGCAGCGAAAACTACTCCATTACAAGTTACAAGTCACCAATTCAAAAATGACTTCAGTAAAAGTCTTAGAGTATCTGAATTTAACAGTACTTGAGTATTTTACTCGTACTGAATGTAGGCTCAAAGCAGCACTAGTCCTTGAACACTTAAGAGACATGTCAGTGAAAAACAAGAAACAGTTGATTCATGAGGAGAGCAATCACATTTATTTTCTTAAATCAAAATAAGACTGAACACCTCAAAATTGCAACAAATCATGGTAGACACCATAACACTCAAGTCTCATTTAAGCTCAAGTGATCATAATAAACCAAACTCTTTCAAAAGGTTTCTTCAATATAACGGATAAATAAAATAATGTTAAGTCCAATTAAAAAGTCAAAGCCTTTTTAAACTGGGCATGCTGGTTTTGGCCTCATCATCAGCTGCTGTCATGTCCTCATTTCACATAAACCGCCAGCGATTGACATTGATAACCCTATCCTAACCCTAATTGATAATGCACTCTTTATTCACATAAAGAAGCCATGTTGACAAGTTTTAGTAAGTAAGAGCAAAACCCACAAGATATAGTACCTTCAATGCCTTGTAAATGGCTATATTAATTCTTCTGTATCAAAAATAAACTGCCGCAAAAGAATGATGGGTACCAGGTGAAATGTAATGTGTAATTGCATTAGTCATTACAAATGTAGTGGAGTAAAGAGTACATATACTTGTTCAAAAATGTAGTCAAGTAGAGAGTAAAAGTTGCTAATATCTTTAATACTCAGTACAACTACAAAGTAGCCAAAAAGATACTTAAGTACAGTAACTAAGTACATTTAATCCAATACTTTACACCACTGCCTATGTTCGCTTACCTAAGAGTGTAACTGAAGGTTTTGAACAGCTGAGGTACACTGGAAGACATACAGTTTTGTCTGATATAATGCGAGAAAAATGTAGCAGAATTGTGTTGAAAATTGTAGAGCTCAGGTTAAATGTTAGCAAGTAACAATCAGCACTCGCCATTCTGGAACAGTGCCTTCCTGTAGTTGATCTTTTTCAAACAAAGTGAAAACGGTCGCAGCGAGAGAGCCAAAACATGAAAAGGAAAGCAATTTTTGTTAAAAGTACCACTCTCTACAGGACTATGTTATTACTCCGAAGACAACTAGCCCCAGCAAATCCTGTCAAAAACTATCATTAATAACGCCCAACTTGTCTTGGGACCAGCATTTAAAGCCTAACAAAGTGCGAAAGGTCACTAGACGAGAACCAAAAAAGCATTTTTCGTGCAAAACGAAAAGAACTGCAGCCGTACGCTAACAACAACTATAGCTACAACAAATGCTACGACACACTTCTGCCAAACACCATCATTGCCACCCGGCTTTTTTTTGCACTACAAAAAATGACTTTCTTACTTAGTCTTTTTTCTTGTTTTCCAGTAAAAATGTCTACAAATTCTTGAATCAAGATGCATTTTCTTGATGCGCAAAATTACCTAAGAAAATAAGTCTTGTTTTTAGTCAAAAAATATGAAATTTCAGTGAATTTGTGCTTAAAACAAGCACAAAAATCTGCCAATGGGGTAACAAAAATAATCTTGAATTAAGGTTTACCTTTTTCTTAGTCACTCGATTCAAGATTCTTTTTCTTACCCCATTGGCAGATTTTTTGCTTGTTTTAAGCACAAATTCACTGAAATTTCATATTTTTTGACTAAAAACAAGACTTGTTTTCTTAGGTCAGTTTGCTCATCAAGAAAATGCTCGGGCAGTCGTGGTCTAATGGTTAGAGAGTCGGACTCATGACCAGAAGGTTGCTGGTTCGATCCCCAGGGCCGGCGGGTACGACTGAGGTGCCCTTGAGCAAGGCACCTTACCTTACCCCTACTTGCTGCCCGGGCGCTGCAGTGATAGCTGCCCACTGCTCCGGGTATACGTGTGTTCACCACTTGCTTGTGCGTGTGTTCACTACTCTCTGGATGGGTTAAATGCAGAGTCACATTTCGGGTATGGGTCACCATACTTGACAAATAATTGAATTAAAATTAAAAATTAAAAAAAAAAATTTTTTTGCAGTGTGGTACAGTATTTAAAAGCTAGGAAAGAGAGAAAGGTCACAGCAAGAGAATGCAATAGTTATACGAAAAGCACTGTTTGTCAAAAGTGTCACTCAACAGGCTGTATTAGCACTCTAAAGATGACTAGCTGCAACAGACGCTAGGACAGACTTCTGCCAAATTCCATCATTATTAACACCCAACCTATCTTTGGACCGGCATTCAAAACCCATTATACTAACCCTGGGCGTCTTCCCTGAAACTCCAAGGCTGTCAGTGCCAAATCCCTGTGCCCTGACGCGAGCGCGTGCAAAGCAATAGCGCCAGGTCTGTGGCGCTGTCAGCTTCTATCCATTATTCAGAGCGACACCTGACCTTCTAGAAGATCAGGCCGCTCTGGTTGACCCCAGGGCCCACACTTCACTATGTGGCCGCTAAGCCTGGTGACTGATGTCCTCGGTTTGGAAAGAAGGCAAAACGGCTCGTCAGGAAAAATCTCGATGGCTGTTTACGAGAATCTGCGAGGGAGTCTGACAGGTGCATGTTTTTTTAATCCCAGCGGTGCGGGTGTTATGGTACAATGTTTTATTGGAGGTACGTTGTGTTGTGCTTTCTGCGATGAGGAGAACACCCTGACCTTCACAGGCTCCATCTATATTCACAGACTACAGCTGGTCCGGGGAGGATAATTGGATTTTTCAGCATGTTGCCGTGACGATGGAGGTGAGCGACTCTTGTGGAAGGAGGTCAGTGGGTATAGCACAGAGATCATGGTCTAGCTTTGCTCTCTTTCTGCTCTCACACACACATGCAGTAAACAAACACCTCGGATTTGTTTTCGCGCAAGAAGCGATGACTGTTCTTTTATGGTTGCAAATATGACTTGGGGCTTTCGGCAGCTGGCTTTATACACCTATATTTCTAAAATGAATTACCGCCACGTGTTCTGTCTGGTGAGCTAGCTTGTATACCCCAGAGCTGATCTTTTATAATAAAAAGAACAACAGAAACCTGGTTAGGACCAACAGGACAAAGCAGATACTACGGATATACTGATAATCATGGAGTGGCCCTGAGGACACTTAGATGCTAAATACATTTCTGACAGTGCATTTGGGTATGATACACAAGACAAGTCACCGTAAAATATTGCTAAATATAATTCAAACACTATAAATAGACCTCTCTGTATGGGATTATATTAGTCTATGGATGCATATGGAAAGTTCCAAAAAGAAGGAAATCACAGCCCTTAGCAGCCATGTTTGCGATGGCTATGGGCAGCTATTTCAGTCATACAAAATTTTTGTTAAATCTATTTACATATTCCCTTCCTACAACAATTGTGGAGAGGGTGACAAAATGTAAAAAAAAACATTTATCTTTTATTGGAGGGGTGCAATCTAAAATCTTGCCTAGGGCACCAACAGAAGCTGGGACGGCCCTGCTGTTGTCATACTGTATGTTATAACATAACGGTTATGAACTTTGTTTCATTTTGTCATCCACAAACAAGATTTGTGAGTCCCGTTTAATTGTTATTGTTTTGCAGTAGAGGTAAAGACAACAACTCCCATCATTCCACACAGCTTCACACCAGCTCCGCCTTTTCATTGTTTTCCGACTCTCTTCTGTAAATTGTTTTTACGCTTAAATTCTACGGAAACATTTTTGTTCCAGTGCATGCACAAAGGTTGACAAGTACTGCACATCACTTTGCACAGTGAGCCCCTCCCCCACAGAATCAATATTCTTCAATGATTGGCTCTTTTTACAGAAGGCGGGACTTCCTTTGCTAAATCCCATTTGTAATAATAGCAGTGTGCGACGTCTTGTTAATATCTACAGTCTTTGGCATACGTCACAGCGTGTGCATCCAAAGTTTAAAGGTTACGTTTATAAAATATGTCATGAAAATTACGATTTCTTTCTCTTGCTGTTGGTAACTTTCAATCACTTTAGGTACATTTTCACAGCTGCCATGTAGTGTTGACGCTATTGTGTAAGTATCATCTTCAGGCATTGCCAATCTGCCACAAGGAGCCCTATACAAGCCATTTACTGCAGCTTTCCACATGTAATTGTGACACGAAGTGTCACGCCACCCGTACCCTGATGGAATCAACCACGGGAAACTCTCGACCTGAGGACGCAGGGATCCTATGAGAGCTCATTATGAACGATGGGCCATTTTCGAAGCCGGCAGGTGTCCCGGGTTTACCTAACCTCCATCCAAGAATCCGCTCACATCCTGTCAGTCATACCTGAGCATCACACGGTTAGCTGTCACACCGCTGCCTGTCAAAACCCACAGCTGGTTCCACCACACAACCCATATTAAGGGTTCCCGGCACCACAGGGAGGATGTGTGTTATATTTGAAAGCTTGGATCGAAGTTTGATGACTGGCTCTTTTCTCCTCGACGCCACGCTGCCATTTGTCAAATCAAACATGTTAACGAACTGTGTATTTAGATCCGACGGCGCTTTGAATGTGTAATTTGTCATCGGGCGAATATCACGCTGGATTGTGGGTAATGCAGCGCGGGTATTTTCGACGGGGAGGGGTGAGTAATTATATTCTTTTAGAAAACCGTGTCCCCTGAGGGTGAGAAATATTTAAAACGCTGAAACCGGGCTTATGCTTAGCTCGTAACTGCTTTTCCATCTTCCTGTCTGACATTTCAAATTATGTGCCCTGACTGTGGCTCTCCTCCACGTACACAATTCTTTAAGCATTTTTCTTTTGCTTGTGGTAGCCCACTTTCAGGGGTTACCCATGCATCAAACCAGTCTCCGTTCATCTACAGCACTATTTCAAAGCCCAGTCGTAGCGCTGCCGATTTTAATGGCTATCCGGAGAGAGTGTTTTTATGCACTAGGCGGTGGCTTTTTTATGATAAACACCCGTGTTCCTCACGTTTCACAGGCAGCTACAAAAACAACTTAACATCACAAAGACTCCTCCAAGGAATATTGCGGTCCATTGATATGCATTCATCTTATAGGTGTGCAAAAACTGCGTGACTCTTAAGAAGATCTCTTACCTATGCCTGAAATCTTTATTTCTGTATTAAGCGAAAGCAGCATGGGAAGGAAAAAGAAAGTAGGAAACAAGAGGGTTAGCTTGCAGAGTTAGTACTTAGTACATGCATTAATGTATGAAAGAAAAAGTTGTAGAGCTACTACAGACAGATTGAAAAACACGAGAGTTTGCTGATGTGGGTGGTGATAAAACAAAATGTATTGGTGCAAATTAGGTAGATAAATACAAAAATAAAAATAATTATTATTATTACTACCATTGTTATTATTATTATTGATTTTAACGTGTGATTTGTCAACAACATCGACAAAATTAGAAATGATTTGAGAACCACTGTTTGTTGTTGTTGTTTTCCCGGCAAGGTGTTATTCTGCAATACATCTCTAAAATATTGTCTTAGCCTGATGTACGTAAGAATGACATTTAATAGATGTATTTAATGAATCTGCTCAATTAAATGGATAGTTCACCTAAAAATTCTGCCATCATTTATTCACTCCTGTGCCATTCCTAATCTGTAAGAAGATATAAGATATACAGTATATTGTGTCCATACAATGGAAGTCAATGGGGGCCAATGTTGTTTGATTATCAACGTTCTTCAAATGATCTTCTTTTGTGTTTTGCAGTAAAAAATAAGTCATACAGGTTTGGAATGAAATAAAGGGGATTAAATGATGAAAGAATTAAAATTTTGGGGTGAACTATCCCTTTAAATATATTTATTGTTTTAACACAAAAATTAGAAGGTGATTTTTTCCAAGTGATAATGTCTTGTTGATGTACATGAATGTGTGTGCTTACTGGGTTAGAAAGGAAAATGGATGAAATCGTAGAAAGATATGCCGAGACAATGTTTGGGTTCATCCTATACTTCTTGGCGCTTGGCAACAGCAATCTCATTTAAATATAAAAGGCCAGTAATATCAAGTACTGCACTCAGATGGTCTTTGAGCAGCTTATCTAACTAAAAAAGCTGTCCGAAGAAACTTTTTATTATGTGGCTATGCATATGTTCGTGTATCAAGAATGTCAAACCTGAGCTCTAAGACACTTGTGACATTTCCTGTGGTGAAGATCCGACGGACGTAGTTAAAATCCCCCACGTAAAGACTGCCATCAGATCCACAGGCTAAAGCTACAGGTGCGAGCAGCTTATTTCCGTCAGCGAGCCCGTTACAGCTCGGACAGGAGATGCTGCGCCTCCTCCCGTTACCCATGATGCTTCCGATGACTGGGGGCTGCTGGGAGATGAAGACGTTCTCGCCGTTGCCTTTGTGAAGGATACCTGTGAGACACAGCGAGAAATAATTAGGATGTTCCGTTAACTAGATTTTTTGTTTTAGATTCAAAGTACTACATTTTCTGATCAAAATCTAGTCAGCTGCAAACCTGGCATTTAACATTTAAGGGCCTATGCTTCCTTTTAGAAACTTAAACAAATCTGTAACTTTTGTGGGTAAAAATAAATAAAAATCAGATATTGAGTTGAGAATTTTTTTTTATTTTTTTTTGAACTGTTGAGTATAATGTTGCTGGTAATAAACTTGAAGTCATTTGATTTCAACCTACACGAGAAAAATGCAATTTTAGCCCAGTTTCATAGACAAGGCTATTTAAGTCACGTTCATTAAAATGCCACAGAAAAAAACATTACTGGTGTGCATATTGAAACAAAACAATGGCTATGACATATTTTAAGATATGTCAGGGCAAATTATTTTCAGTTAAGACAGCTCAAAATTCATTTTAGTCTGGGATTAGTCTTAAGCCTTTCCTGTGAAACCGGGGCTTTATGTTTTAAACGTTTAAACAACGTCTTGGCAACACACTGTTTTGAAATCAACTTTGCATTTGTGCATCTCTTGCATACAGAATAAAAAGCACTTTTTAGATGCTGCCAAAAATGTTTTAATTCAGTCATTTGAGGTTAAATTATCTATGATTTAGACTCAATGTATTCACGTCGGCAGCACAACACTACTTGTCAAATACAGGAGTCTTAAAAAAAAGTCATTTTCACATCACTTTATTTACTGTAATTAAACCAAATTCCGTTCTGCTCATTCTCAACAGGCTTTGCAGCAAATCAATCAGCGTTTCGCATTTGAGGAGATTAAGGAGATTTCAAAGCCAATTCAAATCAGCTCAAATTTGATGACATTAAATTCATTTGTATAGCGCATTTTACCGTCGCAGAGCGAAAGGACGATCGAGAAAGGATTTCATTAAATAACCAGCGGAGCAGAGATGTGCTAAACTCAGCCGAATTCACATTTATCACTAAGTATTTTTCTCTCCCACAGAGAGTTGCTCCCGTACAGGAACCAGCTAAGTGAAGGTCCACAGCAACAGCAGGAACAACGTCTTCCTCTTATTATCACTAACACAGTCAATCTGAATCTCCGTTGCACGCTTCAATGAACCTACAGCTCTCCACCTCGCTGAACAGCTCTCCGCAAATTCCATTTGAAAGTGCCAGCGAGTGGAAGAGTCTGTGAAACTAATTTTTTTGTCATTTTCATTCCAAACCGTTCTTTCTCTGAGCATCTGTTTAACCATGCAGTGTTTTGAGAGATGCTAAATAACATTCTCTCTGCTGATTGGCTGGAAAGGCAGGTGCTTCACTGGAGATCCTGTTTACAATGGCTGCTAATTTCGTCTGAAGCATTCCTACAGACCTTTTCACCAGGAGCTGGTGCAGTAAATAAGTAAATAAATAAATAAAAAAGACCTAAAATGGAAGCTTGAAGTCAAGTGTACGAAACTGACATTCCAGGGTGTGTGCCGTTTAAATGTGTTTTGTTAAAAACTACTTACGTGCTTGAAGGAATAGGTGACCCAAAAATGAAAACAGTCTCATAATTTACTCTAAACGTTATCCAACGCTGGTCCAGAAGAACTTCCTATCTCACAACTGTTTGAACAAAATGCATCCAACAGAACATTTACTGTATAACCAAATATCCAACCAAAAAACAATATCTTTAAGATTTAATTATATATGTAAGAAAAAATAATAATTTAATAATAATAGTAATAAAAAATGAACCAGTGTTTACATCTGGCGAAGTGGTCTATGCATACAGCTGCAGAAAGAAAATTCAGAGACTGATTTTAAAAAGTACTATTTATAGGTATGTGTTTAAGTAAAACAATAGTTTTGTTTTAATTTGTTTCATTCTGTGAACTACTAACAATTTTTTTTTTACCAAATTTCAAATAAAAATATTGTTTCTATTTGCATTTATTTGCAGAAAATGAAAACTGGAGAAACTGGTCAAAATAACAGAAAAAAAATTTCAGACCTCAAATACTGTAAAGAAAACAAGTTCATATCCACTTTTAAGCAATACAAATATTTGTACATGTATTTAGGAAAAGTTCAAAACTTATGTTTCATTTGATAACCTGGATTTTTGTCACAATATCATGCGTCTTGTCATGCTGCCAGTCGTTCACATTTCTGTTGGATGACTTTATGTGACTCCGGAGGTTTGATTTTGTTGAAATTCAACATACACTGGTCTAGAATGACCACAATACAGTACATCTAGAAATGCTGATTTGAAATAAAAACTTGGAGTGGTCTCTTAATTTTTTCCACGGCTGTATTTTTCACACCCCTCTGTGACAATCTTGTGTCGCTTTGAATCCTGACCATAATTCTGTCACTTTCAGTAGGACCACCACACAATTGCTTCACTAAATCGCATCAAAGCGGCGGCCACTTAGGAGAGAGACGGACAAACACAGAGGATTTAGAACAAATTGTACGGGAAGTCTCCACGTCGACAGCGATGACTTTTAGTGACAGATTCAACTGCCACCTGGACGACTAATACTCCTGCTGCGAGTATGCTTCATTTACTGACATGAGTGCGGCGCTATGCAGACGAGAACGAACTCTGACAGAAACCGAACGTAGCCGTTTATGCACTCCCTGCATTTAGGGCCAATTCAACAGCAATAAAAAATTGACCAGCCTCACCCCAATAAGGGCCCGTCAAACAGATAACATCCGCTCCCAATCCAAATGTCAAGCTGTATAAAGTTCAGCCTTCGAGGCGAGCGGTGAAATTAATGAAGCTCTCCAGAGCAAAATGGACCGATCGAATAGTTAGCAAGTAATTGAGTGAGATTGTTGCGTTTATGTGTTTGCCTGTCATTGTGAGCATCTTTTATCTTTCATGTGTACCAGCTTACCGCTCTGGATGTTCAGCGCGTGATGTTTGTCCAGACTCCAGCCGCCCAGGTTGGACGCTGTGGTCTCGTATCCCTGCAGGACGGCCGTCCGCTTCTCCCAGAGGATAAGATCAGGGCAGGACTCGTATTCGAAACCCACGGACACTAGCGGAAGCAAAACAAGTTTCAACTTCAAAGCACTTAACGATGATAAGTTTGTGATAAAGAAGCCCCCTTACCAAAAGCTTCAGACAGGCCGTATACTTTCTGGCTGTACACGTCTGCTTTGTCCCAGACGAAGTCGTAGGAGAGGTTGGGTGCTGCAGAGAACCACTTTCGGAAGAGCCTTCCCTCAACGGCAACCATGAGATGCACCTTCATCAGGCTGAACGGTATGGCGGAGTGAGTCATGGTGATTCGCAGAAGGGATTTATACCCCGCCGACCGGCTGCTCAGGTACCCCAGACGGATGTCTGTACCTGGGATCCGCACCTCTTCTTGGAGGGTCTGTGGACAGATTGAAGTTTTTAGTGACAGCAAAACGGAGATCGTAAGAGCAAACGGTAACAAATCTCTATCAAATAGCTATCAAATATTTTAAAATATTTTTTCTATAGACATACAGTATATCATTTTTAAAAATTCAACATATTCATATGATTTATTTTTTGCTTTGACTTTTTGTGACATTTATTCTAATTTCTGTGATATTAGCAATGCTGAGGATAAATAAATAAATAAATAAATAATATACAAATAAAATAAAAGTCAATAAAAAGTCATTGGTAAAACTACAATAAGGTTGTATTTATTGACATTAGTTAATGCATTAGCTACCATGAACTAGCAGTGAATAATGCTTCTAACACGTTTATTAAAGTTCATGTTAATTTCTGCTTTTGCAAAACATTTTAAGATTAAGTTATATCTGTTCACATTAGTTAATGCACAATGAACTAACATGAACGGTTGTGTTGATATTAAGTAACATTAACAAAGATTACAACCCTATGGTAAAGTATTACCAAATAATATACACAAAATTGATTTTTATTAAAGTTATACTACCACAGAAAGTACCATGATGTATATATATTTTACAATTTTAATAATACTGTCAAAATAAATACTTTGTTTGCAATATAGTAATGTTGGAGGATAGGGGTTATTATACATAATATCACATGAAAATATAACAAGGCAAAAGTCTTAATGGTCTTCAGAAATATAAATCTGACCATTACATTCATGAATAAATACTGTTTTTTTATCATAAATGTCATTTTTTTGTGATTTATTCCATTATTCAACTTTCTTACCAAAAAAGCGAACATTTTCTTCAGTGTTACGGCATATATAAGGACAGCTTACGTGAGCATCATCACCAACACGTTTGTCTCTCCTCACAGAAAGTTGGCTCAAAGGTTTCTCACTACACTTGCCAGAGCTCTCATTAACTCTCAGTATCAGCCCACCATCACAGTCAAGCACAGACCTGACCAGTAAACACTGTCATCAATACTGCGTCAATATGCTGATAAGAAAGCCTCCACTAATGTTCGTGTTTGTAAACTTTGCGTGCCCGTGTGTGTGTCAGTGTGTGCAAATAACTTGCTCTGAGATCTGGGATGGGACAGATTTGTGCCGATAATAATAGCCCAGACAGCACAATCCATGTAAGGCTGAGTCATTAATCTTGTTAACCAAAGACAAAATAATTAGGAGGGTGGCACACAGGTACAAGTAGAGGTCCTGCACACACACACACACACACACACACACACACACACACGCACACCCACACGCACGCACACACACACACACACACACACACACACACACGCACACCCATGTTGGGTTTCCATGTTTTATGGGGACATTCCATAGACGCAATGGTTTTTATACTGTACAAACTGTATATCATATTCCCTACCCCTAACCCACCCACACACACACACACGCACACACACACACACACACACACACACACACACACACACACACACACACACACACACACACAGGCGCACAGAGAAACCACCAAGGACGCATACAAAGACAACAGGCAGACATGCACGAACAGAAAACAACACGCGATATAATGAATCAACTACTGCCTTCAAATGAGATGACTTGAACGTATTTTCTAAACAATAGGACCAAATTTCTAAGCTTAAAAAGACAAAATACATTTAACAAAACGAACTAAATTAACGAAAAAATGGATGGACAACAAGATGTGTACTGACTGCCAATGGAACAGTTTTTTTGGCCCTGTTGGATAGCAATAGAATAGAAGCAACCGTTCTGTCCCCAAATTTAAGACCAAGTGATATTTAAGACTTTTAATTATACTGTATACTTGAATTCTGAACAGCAAATGTATAGTTTTTAGGATCCCACTGGCAACCTGAATAGTATAAATATATGCACACACATTCACACGCACACCTTTCGCACAGCCAATATGTTTTCCGGCACCGTCAGCGAAGCTTCTCCAGCATTCAGACTAGAAAATCTTCCACACGGCTTTACGTCTAAATGTAATTATCGTTCTTCAGAAAACGGCTGGCATAGTAAATTGGACTGTGTATCTCTGCCCAATTACACACAGGAGATAAAATCGCACGGCTGCCACACGGGACACAGGCTCTGCGGTTCCCTCTTGATGTACACTTTCCAATATCTGCCCTCTCGGTCTCTCAGAACATCATTACAAACCAGCACCAGCCTGGAATCAATCGTGACAAATTACAGAGGCCGACATGTTTCATCTGTTTGAGGCAGTCCTGCAATTTTCAACTGTCTTTTATCGTCAGATGAATCAAGGATTAGACAACAGCCTTTTAACTTGATGAACACAAACAATTCTGGAACCTTCAAAACAATAGAATTTTGAAAAATGTGAAAACAAAATAAAATGTCATGCACAAAACGTGTGATGTTTTTTTTAAAGATTTAGACATGCACTGATATATCGGCCAATTATCTGTATCGGTCGATAATAGCAGCTATTGGCTGATATAAATGGTTAACAGTTAAGAAACATTCGTTTAGTCTTCAGAATCGGTATCGGCAGACATCACTCGATATAAGAGGTGGAGAAATTGATTATTGGTGCATCTCTAATTATACATAAAAAATAAACAACAAATCCTAATTTAAGTCTAATTCAGTACCTGAATTTCCGGCACCACGGAACCCCTCTCGTTGCAGGTCCCGGCGAACGCCGTTAGCGGGGCGGGCAGGACAATAGGCATGGGCCGGGTGAAGCTGCTCAGGTCACAACTGGGAATGTCATTCACCTCATGTCGCATCACGATAGTGTCCATGACGAAGAACCGACCCCACGGCAACCACAAGGTGTGCTCTTGAGTGATAAACGGCGCACGCTCAAACCTCAGGGCTACGGCCACGCCCCCGTTACTCACCAGGTCGAAGCTGGAACAGAGAGGATGGAGTTCAGTTAGATGCAGAAGACATGAACTGGGCTAGTGTGAAAGTTGTGTAGGTCCCACAACATACAAACTATTAGCATCCGTGTCGCGTTTGAGTAAGATACTTCACCTCAGGTGCTCCCAGGAGGAATGTCCTCATAATACGTGTAAGTGTACGTACTAAATCACATCTTTACTACATTAAGGTAAACTGAATGAAATAAATATTTACAACTTGCTCTATTACATAAATTGCATTTTAATTCTCTATTACTGTAAAATCCATTTATAAATGCATCAGAAGTTAACAGCATCTTCACCCAGTTCATTAAAAACAGGTATTTTATACAGGATGCTAACCAACGGGCTCTTTAAAATTCAATTTTGATTTACCCTTTAATGCCATTTCATTGCCACATAATTCCATTTACTTACTGTACATTTTAATTAACATTATTTCCCATAACTCTGCAGTGCTATCAAAACCAGACTAAATAAAGGTTGCAATTCATTGTGTTTCTCCAAATGATGGGATTCGATTGAAAAGGACTTGGCGCCGGTTAGTTGGGATGGTTTTTATCTGGCAGCCGCACAATGCGATTGCAACACAATGGAGCACTGGCTCAATTTAATACTCTGTGCTTTTGAATCTGCATTAATAAAATCAGCCTGAATGGGTGCCGCGCAATGTCGTTATTCTCAATTGGGAATAAACTGGCAAGATTCCTCGCGCTGCAGTAGTCATGCGTACGGCGGCATGCGTCTTTGTTGCTCTGAAGCAGGAAGCATTGATAAAAAAGAGGAGAGAGAAAATAGCTGAGGTATTACTAATGCAGGCTGTCTACTCTAATGCAACTTTACGACAATGCTGCAATGCTGATGTTGTTCAAGATTCTGTTCTCCCATACCCCTTAGAGGTAGCCATTTTCAACTGTGTTGTAAAACATATTAACATTGTCACAATGTCTTGTTTCAGTTTAGCAAAGTTTTATAAAAAATTTGTAGGAAATATATATTTATATTTGCTATACATATATTATATTATGTATAATATATATATACAGTATATATATATATATATATATATATATTTGCTAGACCAGCAGGCTAAGATGTTAACGCAACGTTAAGCTGAGTCCAGGGCTGTGTCCGAAATAACCCCCATACCCTGATATGGTGCACTTTTTGAGGAGACATCAATTTTAGTGGTGTCCGAATTCATAGAGGTCATCATTTGGGTCGGGTCACTCTTTCAATCCCATGATGCATCGCATGTACACTCACAAAAACGTTAAAAGAACATTCTGTCAACATAATTTTCACTGTTCACAAAAAATGGTAAAAGCGCCCCAGCTGCCGGAATATTACTGTAAAAGAACGCTTTTGTCAAGTAAAATTACATGGGTTTCTTATTATTCTACACCAAAACTCAGTATATTTCTGTAATTTACCTTTGTATGCATTAAAAAAGTGATATATTATGTGATAATATTCTGTCAAATAAAACAGTAACATTCTGTAAAATTGCAGCTTTTTCACAGGGTTGATATCTTTAATATTGGCTGAGTAAAGCCATCTCTAAGATCGAAATCAATGTTTTAATGGCCAACCTGTTTTTTAATGATACAACTTTTATATATTAAAAATGTAAATTTAGTATTTTGAGTACTGTATCTCAATATAAATCACATAATCTATCATTTACACTAATACAATTTTTTATAATTTTTATTGCTATCACTACTATATTAGTTTATAGCCTGGATTTCACAAGCAGGGTCACAACTGGCTTGGCTGGTAGCTAATATCGTGCCTATTTTTTCCAATAAGTAAAACCACAGACATCATATTTTGTCAAATGTTGTTCTCCCAAGTAAACATTAAGATTATATAACATTAAGAAATATTTTTTTATTCAATAGAAATATTTTGAAGACCAGTGAGGACTAGATTCTAGAGTTGCATCGGTTAGCGAGCTCCATTACAGACGGTACTAAACACAACAAAATTGTATTTTGTATGTGGGATATGCCATACATTTCACTATAGCATTCAGACTCTGATATTCTTTCTCGTGTATGGTACACGCACATATAAATCACGCCCTGGTAGACATAAAAGCATCATTACCATACACTCAAACAAACAGGATCCACAGCCAGTTAGCACGTGATATGGGTACCCGTGGAAAACGCTGCAGCATATCTTTGTTTTGGAGCTGGCTCAGATGTGGCGTGCATCTGTAGTCACACCTCACGCTGCCTGAACGTTAATTCAACTACATATCCCAACGGGCTTTTCACAGGCTTTCATTGGCAAGCCTAATAAACAAAGGTTCGCTCTGCCTTTGTTGCTGCGCCCTTGCTAAAACATGAGCGTTTGTGTGTGCTATGTGGGAGGCCGAAAAGAGCATGCTGGGAAGCTTTTGCAGGGAAGAGAGAGGAAAATAGAAACAATATTGCGAGTGAGAGGGAGTGCCTATGCTTGCATTTATGTTGCGGTACATCCGGCGCTAATCCGCAAGCTACTATTATATTTAACAGATATAGCGTTTTATCAAGCTACAGTACTACAACACAATCTCCAACACTGCAGACAACCCACAAGTAGTCAATTTTAAAAATATGTCATATTGCACAGCCATACTGGTCACATGGGCATAACCATTACATGGCTGCGCACACGGCCTAAAGGCTGCCACGCCAATCGATGAGCGATTCGCGGGGCTGTTATCAATCACGTTAGCACCTCAGGCACAAGTGTCAAATTTTATTAGGCTTTGTGCATCCAGCCTTTCAGTGCACTCTTTGAAGGGAGCCAGCTTTAACCCTAAGGGGTTAACCAGATCGATTGGTTAGACCCCTACATGAATAATCCGTATGACGTTTTGTGAACCTACCGCCGTAGTTCAGTGGATGTGGATGACGTGACGCAGCCCTCCGATATCTCCTTCAGGGAAACGCATAGCGTAATCCACTCTTAATACATCATAACAAATGTATAATGGATGGCTTACTCTAGGCCAAACTTTGTACTACATGAACATCCACTGCATGTGACTAGTCAATCCGACTCTAACGGTTGCTACAGAGGCTGAGAGATGTCTTCGGTAGCGGGAAAGAAAGTAATTTAAAAAGCTGGGCCATCAGGACAGTACAGACCACAATCCGATGAAATCAGTTCTTTTCCATTTGTAAACAAGCGAACAGGTGCATTTCTGATTTAATGCGGTGCTGAGTGTGTTCCGCAGGGGTTGATGGACGGTTATGGGCGGGAAAGCATGTGTTTACGGAGAATGAGAGGGAAAATTAGAGAGAACCAGAGAGATGGAAGATTGTTTATGGCTACAAAAAAGTACCTTAAAACAGAATCCAAGCAAGCTGTTCAATGATGGGCTGAAGAAATGTGTGTACTTAATGTTCTCATGTGTAACGATGGTGGCATTACAATAAAAAAGCATTTTACCTAACAGCATAGATCCACGATACACCACAACTTGCATAAATTAATGAGTGAAATAACAATAATAATAGCAATAAATCGCAATACTACTACTACTACTAATAATAATAATAATAACAATAAATGGAAATAATAATATTTAAAAAAAAGAGTAATACAAATAATTACAGATGCTTTTCAAAAATATTGTGAAGTTTGACAAATTTCACATTTGGGGGCGTATTGACTAAAATCTGCACCATCAAATTTTTTATGGTTTACATTGAAATCTGCAGAACAAAAACACAGAATACATCTATGATTTGAGACATATCTTGACAATCAATCAGAAACTGGAGGTAGATGTGTGCATTGAGATATTCGTGTCAAGGGTAATGCATCATACCTGCCATCCTGTCGGGTGATGCTATAGCCATAGGCTGGCTTATTGATGAAGCTGATGTTCACACCGACCAACGGAGTCCCATCTGAAGTCACCACTTGTCCTCGGATAACACAAGCATGACTGCGAAATAAAACCCAAGTTTCTGTTAGTTCAACTTATCGTGTCGGCTAACTGTACAGAACTTTGAGTCAGATGATATTTGTAAACACGTATAATAAACTGAGAGACTCCAGTGGCATTCCCTGGCACAAGATAACACATGAACATGGTAGTGTTCTTTGAAAGAACAATACACAAGTATGAGCGCACTCAATCACGCTAGATATCAGGGCTTGAAACTACCCGTCTGATGCTATCTGCCAGCCTTGGGAGCTCAGACGTACTGATCGATATGAAAAAGTTGAACACAGCTTTTTGAAATCCCAAACGAGTGAAACAACTCCCCGCTAGACATGACTTTTATCAAGTTGTGACTCATAACAACAGCGATTTCTAATCAGGCTTCAGGCTGTTTGTGAGTAAGGAGATTTACAAAGCACAAAAATGCAATAATACAGAAAACCAGAGTTTTTTAAAGGGTATAACATATTACTTGCTGCTATTGAAATGGAACCGTACTTCACACCTCTGCTAAAGCACCGTGGCCAACCCATAATACAGTGATGTCTACAGATCTCCACGGTAGCCTACTTTGTGAAGCAACTATACTGTACATCTAGTAGCAAACTCCAGGCCTACAAAATGAAAAAAATGAAAAATGTACTTGAAAAAATACTTGACCCTTTTTATGCATTAGGTATTAAACATTCGCCAGGTAGCGGAACAATTAACACCGGTGTGTAAGAGACTGGTCCCTTCCTGTCCTTACTTCGGGCAAGATCACGCCGGACCCAACAATATCCCGGTCCCAGGGAGGCTAACGTTATGCTAATTTAAGCAGTCTCTCACCTTCAGCAGTCCTTGCCATGGCTCTGCGTTCCTGTAAACAAAGCTAGCAGAGATAACGCGCCAACGTGCAGCCCCATCGCTACGACTATTATCAGCCCGGGAGTGAACTCAGGTGGAATAGCAAAGAGACAAAGAAAGTGACAAAGAAATATTGCTAAATAAAGGACGGGGAGAAATAAAGAAAGAGAGAGAGAGATAAAATGTGTAAAGCTTTTGTCTATCCACAACATCGCTCGGGGTGACAGTTTGATTTAGAGAATCCTCATTCCGGAGGGGCAGCGGTGCGAGTTTTCACAGGGCGCACCGAGTGGAACTGTCGTCTCTGTGTCGCAGCGAAATATGTTGAGCTGATTCAACAACTCCAAGACAAACGATTTAAATATTGACATTAAACGAATGTGAAGAAGATAAAGGAGAGAGAGGGGAACAGTGAGGAGTTCCAGAAGCAAAGCCTAAAATTCTTTTATTCAGCAACCCCCGCCACTCAAAATGAGATTGTCGAGGAACATGCGAGGAGGTTTATAGAGTCGGATGTGACAACAACATTTCCGTGACAGACGTATCACCTTGACTGGGCCCATCACTATTGTCTCAACACCAGTGTAATTTTAAAGTATGGAAGCACATTGTAGCTCACATCTGCCATGATATTAGAAGAGACAACGTGGAGACAACTGTCCTGATAGGCAATTTCTAGGAGCATGTTACAAAGCGTTTTTTTCCGTGTGAAATAGCCAAGAGACCCAGTGTAAAATGAGTGCCTGTGTTTAGGAACTTGCACAGATACAGACCCTGACTGCACACATACATCTGGAACACGTCTATTTGATGTCTGCATTACATCTGCAAGACGTATTTATATTGTTTGCTCATCTGCAATGTATGTAAAACAGATCTTTTTAAGACGTTTATTAGATGTTTTTACACAACAGATGTTTTCCAGGTCTTTAGCAGACATCTTACAGATGCACCTGTGCTATGACTGTGTATGTGCAGTAGTAAGTGATGCGTGTCTTAGTAAGCACCATTATCAGAGGTGGGTAGTAACGCGCTACATATACTTCGTTACATTTACTTGAGTAACATTTTGGAAAATATGTACTTTTTAAGTAAAATTAAAAGTGTGTACTTTTACTCTTACTTGAGTAAATTTCTAATAGAAAAATCTGTACTTTTACTTCGTTACATTGCGTGACGTTCCTTCATTTTAAAATATGCTTTTTAAAATGCGTTGTTTATTTCAAGGTTGTCGTCTCTTTTTACGGGCATTCCCGAGTGATCGATTCTTTTGAGTCGATTCTTTTGAAAGCATTAATTCAACAATGGGCAAAACCATTGGAATAGGCTAATGAATCAGTTCAAATGATTTGTTCAGTTCGCAGCACGATCTGAATCAGCAGGATTACTCACTCCTCATAGCGTGAAACGCAGAACACAAAGAGCGTTGGACGAAGTGAATATGTGTCATATTGTTTGCCAGCAGTGATAAATGCCCGCCATATGCGCCTGACCTGTTCGTCAGACACCGCAACATGCGCGCAACCTGTTAGACACAGAGATGTGGGCTTGCAGAAACATACATTTGAAGAATTTTAGGAAGAAAACTTGTTGATGGGCGTGTGGTTCACTGTTTACTGTTTGTTTACAAGTAAGAGCGTTTCACAACACACACGTGACACAACACGAGAAAACATGAGCTTTGTTCAAAAATGTGTATTTCATTTAAGAGAGCACTGCAGATGTTCTAGATCATCTTAGGAAATGCTCTGAGTTTAGTTCATGCTTTAGTTTGACATGGTCTATTATTCTAAATAAGTTGTGTAAACTACATTGACATCAGGACTAGATGAAATTTACAGAAATGCTTGTCTCTTCTGTGTTTGTCTATTCTTTAGTCTCTGTATATATATTGCAAAGATATCTGTTTATGATAATTAAAAATATTGATTAAAATGTAATATTAAAATATTGGCGTTAATATTAATGTTATGTAGTAGGCCTATATAATCAGATACAAAGTAACTATGTAACTAGCTACTTGAGTAGTTTTTTCATTGCATACTTTTTTACTTTTACTCCAGTAGTTTTTTAAATAGTGACTTTTACTTGAGTAGCAATTTCTCTAGTTACTTGTACTTTTACTTGAGTAAAGATTTTGGCTACTTTACCCACCTCTGACCATTACCTATCTTAACAACTTCATAACAGGGGCTAAATGTAAACCCTTCTTGTACTCAAGTTATTGTAGAACTGGCCCTAGATTTCTCAGAATATGGCCAATTTTTTAAATATGCTAAATGGAGAGACATAATAGGCCATCTATGCCTGCCGCTTCGCCATCTCCAAATGATGGTAAAAGGCTCTAAGTACCCTCAGATGCAGCAAGCAAACAACCCAAGTGCATCTCAAGCCAAGCACATTAACTCTTTTGTGTGATCTTGTGTGAAACAGCGCACACACCAGTTTAGGTCATCACAGAGAGCCCTGAGGGTTCACTACTGGCACACACTGTACATGGTAAAGTACGTAAAGAACTTCAGGAAAGTTTCAGAAAACTGACAAGAGTCTGACGGGTCAATAACATGACGGTTGACTTTGATCGTTGCCATCCGTGTTGCCTTCTTGCGGTTCGACACATCAAGCACGCATTTCTGACATGTCTACTAGCACGCACAGGTGGTTATAGAATCGATAAAATGGCCGATCGGGTGATGGCAGGGGGCTCTTTTAGATCCACTGCGGTCATGTCTAAAGGCTCCATCTGGACTCTAGGGCGGCTGTCAGCCACTCTTATATCTGTCAGTGGGTGGAGGAATGAAGAGGTAATAAATAATATATCAGGCTTGATATTTTTAGGTGAATCGAGGTCTGCGATCTCACGGCTGGTGGTCGGCTTCTAAAGCTTTATTTATTTATGCCTCTTTTTTTTCTTGGGAGACGGCGACGAAGGACGGCGCAGACCCTCGTCCTGAAATAATGAAGAGGGGTATCGAGAGACTCCCTGTAGAGTCTCGCAAAAATGTCACCTTGGGAAAATGTCACACTGTATTACAAGAGCAATTCACGAATGCTGGCTGACATGTGCACAAAAGGCAATATCAAACAAAGTCCGGCATTTCATTTCTCAAGCGTGAGAGCGGCTGAGGTTAGACGCATCAGACACGAGTTGATTGAGGGCGCTGTGATTTTTGCACGAGGAGAACGTCTAGTAGATAGGATTGGGGGGCGATGAGAGTGCCGGCCTCAGATTTTGAAGTGATCAGAGTCTCATTAGAACTGCACAGATTAGACAAAAGTACTCTGTACTTGCCATAGGCTTAGAAAAAGGCCATTCGACCGCGAGTCCAAGCTGAACCGTGGAAAATGGCCATTTATGAGATGCAAAAACGATATCCTGTGCCTTACAGCTTTGGAAAGGGTTGTTCATTGATCCAAAACCCCTTCAAACAAGAGATTTAGCATTGATGGAGGACCAAACAAAAAAAACAAACAAGATGCGAGTTAAAAACAGAAAGCTTTGAATTGAAGACCTCTTTGGCACATTATGCCTTATGGAGATGAGAAACGAAACGTCAAAGCACCCCAGGCGACACCATTAGAGCTATTCTCCATGGAGAGCACGGAGAGATGCTCATTTGGGTGTTCCGTTTGCATTTTTGCCTTTGAAATGTCAGCTCGGCTTTCATGAAAGAAAAAACGGGGATACTCCGCGAGATTTCAAAGGAGCGCAACTTTCCCCCCAAGTCTCTAAAAGCGTCTTTTGTGTGGGTCTCAAATGAAAACAGGAAGGAAAAGAGGAACGAGACCTGTGCACAAGTGGGATGCAAATTAATTGCACTTTTTCCTTTTGTTTACAGAAAAGTGAACGCCACAAAATGGAGGCAAACGATGAGGAGCCACATAGGATCACACAGTGACAGCACTGTTCTTGCATATGAACGATGCTTGGGGCATCATGGGACGGGCCCCATGCCCTGTTTGTTTACGAAAACAGGGAATGTGGATGGATTGACAGCGTTCTCTACTTTACCGATTGATCGAAATATTACAACAGTACTACAGTGGATAGGGATGTGGGATGGAAGTGAGACTTAAGCCGTAAATAACTGTGCAACAATCAATGTAGAAAACTAAGAAACAAGAACGGAATCAACACTAAAACAACACATTAACCAAAATTATCCTAAGGATCTAACAAACACTTACATGCCGTCAAAGGGGTTGACTCCAGGGATGACGTGGGTACTGTCCCTGCCAACCAGAAAGCGGACACGGTTGTAGAAGGACTGGAGAGTGCTCTGGCTAGAGGAGATCTGGGTTTCCTGAATGATGTCTAGCGGATCGGGGGAGCCCACACATAGAGACGTGGTGTGACACGAAGCCTGCAGACAGCAATCCGGGTCCATGCAGTCTATTAAACCATCTAATGGAAGAAACAAGATGAAAAAATTAATCTTCAGTGAAAGTCTAGTGTCTAAAAATTGAACTTTTGGAAGAAATTTCAACCAAAAATGAAAATTCTTTCCTCGTTTATTCACCCTCATGGTTTTCCAAACCTGAGGCCAGTTGTATAAACTTACCCGCTAAGTTAAGACTGTGTCTCAACACTGAGTCTCACTGACAAGCAGTTAGTTAGGACTAATCAGTCTTACTTTTCAGATTTCAATTAGACCAATCTACCTTTTTATGTAACTGACTGGAAGAAGTTATATCAAGTCTTGAAGTAAAAAAATGAGATGACTAACTTGTAAGACTAGTCTAAACCCTTTGTGACTTTCTTCTGTAGAACACAAAAGATATTTTAAAGAATGTTGGTAACCGAACATCATTTGCCCCCATTGACCTCCATTGTATGGACATAAAACCACCAAGACATCCTCAAAATATCTTCTCGAAAGAGTCAGGTTTTGAATGACATTAGGGTGAATCAATGATGACAGAATTTACATATTTAGGTTCACCAACCTGACCACATACGGCCTATAAGCTACAGAAAAAAAACCTGCCTACATGCTTATTCCATCTGTTCTAACATCCTTTCTCTGCTACATCTTTAAATAAGCACAAAAAGAGATTTCATCCTCCCAAAAGGAACGCAGGCAAACCTTGAACACTGCTGAGCTTCTTAGCAATAGCTGACTCTTTTGGGCGTCTTGCTTTGCCCTACAGCAGTAAGTTACAGTCAACGGTAGAGATGTCTGGCTTCTCACTTCCTTCATGTTTTTTCCTTCCCAACAGTCTTCCTAGCTCCACTGGCAGCTCAGCCTCTCCCTCTTGTAATTCGGCTAAAATAATTCAGGACTCTGGGCCACGCTGAGAGGAACCTTTTAAAGTAGCGAAGTGGGTCATCTCTTATTCTATACCCTCTCTCGTCCCCCCTCTCTCTACTTTCCGGAACCTCTCTGACCAGATGGGCCAGATTATAAAAATAACAGCTCTCCTGGCGGAAGTCTCACCGCTGCTTGTCGAGTCGTTGCGATGGTGCTGCCAATTCGCTACTTCACGGCTAGCATATGTACTAGCAATTTGTGAGTGTAAAATTGAAGCTGTTCAGCGGTTGAAGCTGTGGTGCCAAGAGGTTTTCATCATTTTATTTCTGCATGTATTTTCCACAGGGATGGCTCTCTGTTTTCGCTGTTTCGTGTATGTCGCTCAGAACCAACAGTTACGTTGGCTGAGTCTTGTCACAGACACACAAACAGGTCCATGTAGCTTCATAAAAATTGTTTACTTGAGTCGTAGAGTTTGGAAAATACAACTAAGGCATGGCGGGTGAGTTCCCCAAAGAGTTTCAAATAAATATGTTCATGACTGAGTGCGGTTTGTGACAGGACAATCCTACCGTTGATATAAAGGTTTGGCAGGTGGTTGGTTTCAAGGCTGATGCTTGCGGGGAAATTGAAACTGGGTGATGTGGACTTTATGTGTCTCTTTGTTAGCTTAGTGTACTTGAAGCATATGATATTGACTTGAAGCACATCTCACTTTTCTACAAGTCCCCTAATGTACCCAAGGGCAGGAACATATCCACAGATATTTAAAAAGCGACCTCCTTTTTTGCTTTATGTAACTGTATAAGGCAAACTGTAGACATGATCTTAGTGACAAACTGTGTCAGATGTTACAAGGCAGTGAACAATATGAGATGAGGCAAGATGTAAGAAAGGACATGAAATGAGACAAAAAAAAGATGACGAAAAAGGAGACAAGAACAGATGTGATAATAGACAAGACCGGAAGAAATGAGAAGAGGTGACAGGAGAAAGATAAGGTCAAAATCAGAGACAAAATGAGAAGAGAGAACACAAGTGCCTACTTCAGCACCGACCACGTGAACTCATAATAAGCTTAAGCCAGTGTGTTGTTCGCGTTGTACCTCCATCATTGTCCTTGCCATCGCTGCAGGCCGTCTCCATTGATGTGTCGCAGCCCGCTCCCCGCCAGCCCAGCTGACAAACGCAGTACCATCCATTATTACCCAGCGTGCATCTGCCGTTGCCATTGCACAGACCGGGACAGCCCTCTGTACATACAAAAGCAAAGCACACACATTAGAGAAGCCAGTTTTCTATGCAAGCAAAGGAAAATCATACACCCACCAGACATGACAATACAAAACCTAATTACTTTCAGAGACTGTTTCTCAAATTAAAAAAAAGTGAAACGAAGGGCTAGGGGTCAAAAGAGCGCATTGGTAATAATAATGATAACTTGAAGTGATTAACTGATACACATTTTTCTTAAGCCCTTAAATCCTATAGAGGCAGACTTATACTGGAGAGCTCAAGCTGATCAATACATTCTCATTAGTGTTGTACAATAGATGCAGAACTCAGCTCCAAAGAGTTCTGAGAGAGAGAGAGAGAGAGAGAGAGAGCACAAGACAAGGAGGTGCGAACAAAAAGATTTCATTATGAGTGATGTTGTGATAGAAATTAAATCAGATTTGGAAATTTGTGCTTCTGGGAAAACAACCTGAAAAAATATGACTGATGTTGATTATGTTTTTGTCGAACACAATGCATGTTTTTGTCTAATAAAATCTAGTAAGATCATTTTTTACTGTAAGACCATCAACTATCAATAGCAAGTTTCAAACTATAGATTCTCAAGGCTTTGAAGTAAGCTACAAATTGACCATTTTAAAGCTGCAATCCATAACTTTCGCCTCTCTGTCGCCATCTCTGTTTGAATGAAAAAACGACAGGTTACTTTATGTACTTTTCTTTACATAGACTGAAATCAAATGATGTCAAACGGACATTTCCAACCAAATCGTACCTGATAGCTGACTTTATAAATCATTATTATACGCTTACCATTGTGAATTGGCAAAATAAAAGGTCTCAGTTTTGATTTTCAATGTACTTTCTCAATAAGTTTTTTCTTAATCATTTTTAACCAACAAAAGTTATGGATCACAGCTTTAAAAAGCACCTTCAAATGTTCCTACTCAAACAATATTTTAATTGTAAATACATCATCACGAGAAATAAAATAGTCGTAAATGTTAAATGTACACAAACTGAGAATATAACGTGAAAGCTACATTCTGCTACCTATAAAATGAATGCAGACACAACATTTCACAGAGGTGGGTGTGCTTGACAGGACGCTTGATGCTGACAGGACATAGATAACACCCTTGGCACATAGTCCTACAGACACGGAAGAAGGGTGGGGGGGACTTGTCTGCTTCATGTGACAGTGTAAAATGGCTGTCAATGTCCCGTTTCCCCTCCCCTCCCTGCCACTTATCAGCTACCTGTCCGATTCTATTTCCTGAGACGAAAACAGAGGCGAAAGGCGAGAAATTCTGCGCCGTCAAATGTAAAATCCTGACATGCTTTCTCACAAGCCAGGAGCCTCGCTCCCTAAGATGTCTGAGTTGACCTATTTTGTCGGCGACAGTTAGCGGAGGCATTGCTAGAACATCATAAAGAATGAAATAACAGGGAGAGAGAGACTGTGAAAGGGAGAGAGAGGTTTGTATAGAGATAGAGAAGGTGGTGGATGCCTGATAAGAAGGAAATTGGAGACGCTTCTAACAGCCATGATCGTGTCTAAATATGGCTACTGTGCAATGACGTGGAATGGTTCATCCAGGCTTTGTGTCTCATGATCGTTCACTCAATGTTTTTTTTTCAATACGTGACATATGTAACACATTTAGCACCATCAAGAAAAGACCAATGATCCTCGCCGGAAGATTTCACCTATATGATGAAGTCAACAAGAATGATCCGTTGAGTTTTGTAACAATAGCGGTGCCATAGCGGTTAGCACAAATGCTCTGACATACTAAGCCACAATGCTCACATGAGAAAGAGATCTCCCTCCCAAATGGTTCATTTGGTGTGGACTCACATTTTTGTCAGTGCCTTAGTGACTCAGACGTAAGGGACACATTTGTCATTCAAAGATTCAAGAGATCCTCCTTTTGCAGTGTTGTTCCAGCACTGGTACGACCCCTGGACATCAGAGCGGACTATTACCTGACCTATGCAGCGTAAAGGTACATACAGACCGGGACATTATTCGCACCCGGTTATCGCCAGCGTTTTTCGGCATTCATACCCAAACGATTTTGACTGGCGATGAGCCGAGGGAACGTGCAAATTCACTCCCTGACATAGATGGCGCTTAATGAAAAACAGAAACACCCCGGTACACAAGGTGGCGCTGCACAACTTTATGCATTCTGACACTCGCTTGTCACACAGAAGAAGAATTCATCTTGGTTCCTCTTCGTCAATGTGTGCTCGGCAAGACCGTTTTGTGCTTGAGCGCCACCAAGTCGTGTTTTACTGTAACTTCAGCAGCTCCAGGCACGTGAACAAAAGCGGCAATCTCATTGGAAGGCCAGTTTTTAACACGGTGCGTCAAACCAAAAAAAACGAGCCAGAGGCGTTTAAAAAAAAAGGACGCTTTTACGCCTGCCGTTTTCCGCGTCGGTGTGCACACTCACATAGTCACGACACATTAAACGTCGACGATAAACGCGCGTGATTATCATTCCGGTGTGGACGCGCCCTTACATTATCATTGTAGACTCAATGGTGAACTAGGACTGGAAATAGCATCTAGCATCCTGTATTTAATACCACCCTCAAACATTCCGTTCCTCCTATGTCACACTATTAAAATTGTCCTAAAATAAGAAGGCCTGTGAACAAAAAATAAATGGTGCTCAAACTATTACAGACCTTAAATTGCTGTAAGGACAACCTTTCCGTGCTACTGGACAGGCTGTGACGGTTATGCGTTTTGCTAACAAGCAGACTGTGTTTTTTTATTCCTGTAATCTGAATTCACAGCCATGAGCTCGGGTGTGCTTGACCGGCAGCCGACCGATTACTCCTCAAACAGACAAACAGCTGCACGGTCTGCGTCGGCGACACGTCTGAAGGTTTCTTCTGAATGCTTATTAAAGAGAGAAATAAATAAAGATCAGTGCACAGCTGGCAGCGGTTCAGCCTAATTGGCAGCCTTTTCAGAGAGAGGCCCCCGCGGAGCTCACCCTGAAGCGGTTCCTGAGGGCCACGAGCCATGCGGGCACTCTGCGAGGGAAGTAAGGGGTGGGCTTACGGAGCGAGAAAACCTGAGACTAGAATGAAAGAACTAGAGAATGAGCAGGTAGGGGGTGTGGGCGGCTGGGGCTTCAACATCACCGGTGCATGGCATGCTTTAATTAAAGAGGCTGTCGCTTCAGAACCTCTCCGAACCCAACCACCCCCCCCCCCCCCCCCCCCCCCTTCCCTGCGCTCTGCTACACAGCTGCGCTGAGCATCCATTATGCATGCCGCCGATCGGCGAGGTCCACGACCTGCCGTCGGCCCTCCTTCTTCTCAATACGGTGAGCCCAAAAGTTTCACAACAGGAACCCTGTGGAGGACGCTCCGGCTCTCTCGCTGGCCACTCGACAGGTGCTAAGTGGAAAGATGACGTTATGCTGTATTGGCGGCGAGAGAACGTCGTGATTGGCTGAGGATTGTAGCGGAGAGGCGTGAGATGACAAGTGAATACGAGCTTGAGCACCGCTGTACGGATGCACTTCTTGAAGGATGAGGTGATGGGAAAATGATGGGAGACAGAACGGAAAAGAAGAGAAAAGGATAGGGAAAGTAAGAGTGCCATACCTTTCACTACCTTATCCAGATAGTGAGCTTTAGGGGGAGATAAAAGACAAGGACATATAAGGGAGGTTTTGAACAGTGCTGCTTTCATGACAAGATACAGACAGCTAGAGACATGGGCTGGTTGCTCGAGCCTTCAGCGTTTACGGAAACACAGAGGGTCTGAACAAGCGATAGATAGGACAACTGCAGTACATGCAATACAAACAACACTTCACAAAACAGACTGGGAGTGAGCATAAGGTATGGTGTGACAGGCTAAAGAGAGAAAAGAAAGAGAGAAAGAGAGTAAAATAATTGAAAAAAATATGTAGAGAGAAGCAATATTACAATAAAAAATAGAGGAGCATATACTGTATATTGGCTATAATGCATTATTAAGTAATTTGGATGTTAAAGGGATAGTTCACCTAAAAATACGGTCATCATAAATTCACCCTTTTGACTTTTTCCTCTGTGGCACACAAAAGAAGATGTTTTGAGAAACAACTTAGTGATTTTCTGTTTATACAATGTAAATCAATTGGGTCCAATGTTGTTTTGTTACCAGCATTTCTCAAAATATCTTTTGTTTTCTGCAGAGGAAAGAAAGTCATACAGGTTTGAAATGACACGAGGGTGGGTAAATGATGAAAGAATTTTCATTTTGGAGTGAACTGGCCCTTTAAAGCAATAAGCCATGAGAGCATTATCTATATTATGGACTACAGTTCATTAATTTAACTGTTGGTTTTTGTTGCCAAACACTGTAGCAGGAGGTAACAAGTGTGTGTTTGTAGTTTTTATATAAAAAAATTGATGTTGAATCACAAAAAAATCTGAATTATGTTGGTTTTATAAAATAAATTATAAAATTTTGCTACTCATGGTTATTCCTTTAAACTACAATGCAATGTACAATGCATGAAAGACACAATAAATGTAACTTTAGTCAAAAAAAATTGTTGATGTAAGAAACGTGCTATATGAAGAAAATAAACACTAAAATGATTAACATTTAACATGAAGCATATGCATTGAGGATACTTTCACAATGCATCATATTACAGACTTGAATTAGTATTATTTGATTGTTAAAAATAGGAAATTACGTTTTTTATCTTATTTCATCTGTCTAAGACTACCCGACAATGAGAAAATAGAAAGAAAGAGCCGTTTCAGCATGAACACACATCACGGATGGGATGGATGGTCACGCTCCAATCCAAACAGAAATCAATAAGCGCCATGTCATTCTGTACATTACCTCATGACCTGTCACTTACCACTTTAAAGTTTCTTGCGTTGACATTTATGATCCCTGCTGTTATGGGTGCTACAAAAATGCTAGGTTATTTTTAACCCATGGTTGCGTAAAACCCAAACTGTTGGGTTATAAGTTAACACATGTTGCTACCCAACCATGGGTTTCGGGCTGAAACAACCCAGCATACAGTAGATAATTTATAACCTAACAGTTGGTTCTGTCTATTTTTCTGTTTGTGTCACAACATTCTGCGAGTCCTGTATTACAAAATATAACAAGTCCTTAAATTAAGGGATATATGATATAGCATCTTTAACATTACGGATAAGGTCAGGAATGGGATCAATTCAAACACCAATATTAAAATATTATTTTAAGCCAAATTTACGACAATACTAACAACATATTCCAATCGTATGTACAGTAGTCTTATATGGCACTGAGGGGAAACAAATCTCGCTGCTGGTCTTTTCTCGAAACAATTGTTCTTCTGGCCTGTGACAAACCATTAACACATTGTTTAAAGTCTGACCCTGACACTGGCTATTAAATCTGGTTCAACTGAAAGACAATTTGCCTCAATTCATAAATGTGGGATGTGCATCATTGTGCATGGAAACCGGCAGCGAAATCTACAGACACAGAATCTGTTGCGGAGAGCACAAATTATTATGAGAATCGAGGTACCAAAATTACCATGGCAACTATACTACCATATTTAAAACCGCTACTACCACAACAATAAAATGTGTAAAATAGGACTATTTCTTTATTGACATTATTAATATTGTTGGTAATTTACATGAATATGGGAATCAATCCACATATTAATACAGAAGTTTATCATTCACTATTTAATCAATGAAAATACTTGTGCATTTTAACTACATGACACTCAGGACATGACATTCCTGTCCACTGAAACGTGCTTGCATTTGAATTCCACGGCGTAAAGTCTTTCCAGTGACTGCCCCGCTCATGACAATGCAAATGTTTGCGATTAAAATGAATAAACGAAGAGCGTCGGGACGAGAAAATAGAGGATGAGATGAGCAGAATGAAATGACGCTCTAGCACACTCCCACATTAAAATGCATGAAGGCGAGCTTCATATCCTTGAGCAAACCTGTTCATGCTATGCCGCGTTGCACAAATTCAATTACGCATGCTTCCCTCACACCTCCTGCCCCGCCTCTTCCTCCAAATCATGACCCCACCCTCGCCCGGCACTTCACACACACTTACCGATGGTACAGTGCTCTCCGTTCCAACCCGGGCTGCATTCGCACTTTCCGTCTTTGCAGGATCCGTGCTCGCTGCAGCGCGGGTGACACGCCCGTTGATCGCACCCGGCGCCCATCCAGCCCTCGTCGCAGCGACAGCTGCCTGCCACGCAGATGCCGTGTCCACCACAGTCGGCTGCGCACAGCTCTGTGGGACACAAGGAGGGGGGGGGGGTTGTAGATGAGTAGATGGAACATGACAACAGGGGGTAAAGAGAAAGCAAATCCAGGAGTTATTGTCAGTGATGGGACAGCCACGCTCCACTACCTTGTCTGATGGCTGGTGAAAAGAAATTCCTGCAACCTCAAAAAGAGGCAATCCCCTTCGGACAATACAAATCTAATAAGACCATTACAAAGCGGGGGGGGGGGGGTGGGATCGGGTTTGTGGGAGGTTTAGGGGGACATTTTTTTGCTGTGTCTCTTCCTCTTTTGATTCTTTGCTTTTGGAGGGAATTCCTTTTGTACCAAGGAGACGAGGCAAAAACGAGAATACAAAGAATGAAAATAAAAGTTAAAGAACAGAATCTGATTTTGAGCTTCTATAGGATCTGACACACTTGTTAGATCATATTAAAGCAGGTTTTGCCGCATGGGAAATGAGGTCGAAGACTACGCTTATAAAGCCAAGGCAGCTAAAATATTTTTCCCAAGAAACAAGTTTTTTTCTCTACGATGCGAGACAGCAAGTGAAATTTACTACGAAGGAGGTGTTGAACTCAAACCTCGGTTGAGTTCAATCCCCCGCATGAGTTTTGACAAATAAAACAGTCCCCTTTGCTTCGGTTAGCTTGGAAAGTGTGAAACAAGAGTGTCAATACTGAGGTGTAACACTTCATAGCAAGTCTAGCAAGTTTAAAAACTTGTTGAACTGAAGTTTTACAAACATTCCCATTGAATTCCGGTAGCTCGGCTGGAGGAGCAAGCGGCACAGCGTCATAGGTTTGGTCCAACACAATCTCACGACAAAAACGTTTTTACGATGTGGCTAATTTTGGCTAATTCATATGAATTTGTACAATCTCATTCGTACAAGTAAGATTTCTTTTCGCATCAGTGACGTTAGGGTTAGGGGTGGGGCTTCAGTATTGCTTTTGTCTAGTAATCGATTTCGTACGCTTTACAATGTACAAATTTATACGAATAAGTCACCTCGTAAAATGGTGACGAATTCCCGTGATATCAGGTTGGTTTGATCCCAGGGGTAAACTGTCTACTTCAAATACACAGCAAATTACAGTACATCGGATAAAAGTGTCTGTCAAACTAACGACTGCGGACGCCAAAATAAAAGTGCCAAACTCTGGCGTAAAACATATCGAAGAAGCATACAAAACATCAAATGAACGAGTAAATATGTGTTCTTCTAACTACAGAAAAGCAGCTTAGAAAAGATAGATGAAAAACACTCTTGTATCACCATTTCATTAGTCGACTATATTCATGATATCCAGAAGGAAGTCACGGAGGAGGTCTGCTGTAGGCTATTATGAGTCAATTACATTTCATGTACTTCCCATTTTGTCGTTGTTACAAATTCAACAGAATAATGTTAGTCTTTTCAGACTCAAACCATAACATGGCATTACCAGATTTAAAAGCCAGAAGAAAAAATCCCCCCCGCTTGCTAATTACAGTGCCAGGCCTTTGTTAAATTATGTAAATGCCCTTAATTTCACATGCAACGTTTCAATTAGACGCATCCTAATGGCATTTCATTCAGAGCTGCTTAAAGTTGTCAAGGAGACAACCGGTTGCTCTTGTTCCACTTCACCCTTTCCCATTTCACTGCATGTCGCTTATTTCTCGAACCCAAAAAAACAACCTGCTTGATTATACAATATCATTTTCTCATAAAGGTGTTCCACAGAGCGATTCTCAAAAAGGTATCGCAACAGCTACCTTGACAAGATGAGACCATCCATGGAGCATTCCCATAATGCCTCACTGCAGGGCACAGGAACGCTGTATAATAATTGGCCGTCTCCCGCTCGCGTGCTTTAACGGAGGATGAGGACTAATTGATGGGGCTCTAGATTGTCTGCACCTCATTCAGGAATGTGCCGGAGCTGCCAGACTGCCCACATAACAGAGATGAGTGGCTGAAAGCTTCTTATTAAATTATTCCTTATTCCACCAGTGACCAGAGGAATGAGGAGAGAGAGAGAAATGGATCCTGGTGGCTCTGCCGCGTTTATAGCATAACATTTATTTCATTGCCAACGGCCACTGCCAGGAATAACAAACAACTCGTATCTTTGCAAAAACTGTTCTTTTGTGGTTTGCCAGATGTTTGCTGAAAAACAGTTTTTTTTGCAGGAGTAAGAATTAGTATTAAAACATTCAACTTATTTTTCAAAAATCAAAAGCTCCTTTAATGAATCTCTTATTTTCAACAATGTACCTACTATGAGAGTACACACAAAACCGCTGAAGCACTCGAATGCATTAGCATAGAGTACGGCAGCCTTCCTCTGTCCTAATGGAAACCCTTGAGGGATAGTAGAAGCGGCCGGAGGAGTGTGCGAGCGTCATCATTTAGTCATGTTGCATCTTTTGCTTGAGGAGCGGGGCTTTAAATGGCTATTTCATCAAATCCCTTGGATTACTTAATAGGTCAGGCTGTCTGTCTGGCATTAAAGTTTAATTCACACTGTGTTTCAAAAGTTTGCTGATGTAAAATTCCCATTAGATCTTTGATCTCTTAAAGCTGCACGCTGTTTACGAGAGCAGTGACCAAAATAATGCTTCTGAGAGATTTTGATTATAAATTGGTATTTTTTTCAGGAATTGGTTTAGTAAAGCTTTTGGCATTCTGGTGTGTTTGTTACAGAGGTGTCTAAAGGGAAAATACAAGAAACATAGTCTGAGGTAAATAAATGGGTACAGTCCTTATAAGACCTTACAATATATGATTGATATTTAATAAATAAAAATAATTACAAAATGTAAATTTTTTGACCGTTATAATAGAAGTTTGAATGATTGCTTTTGAATCAAGATGTGTAAAATTGTGAAAATGTGCACATGTACTACAAATGTATTAAACAATTGTATGAAGTTAAAAAGTTTAGTTTTAGTTTGAACGTCTATAAAACAGCTAACCAAAAATAACATTTTAAAAACGTTCCCATTAAGTTATAAAAAACTTCTAAAAAATGTTTAAACATTTTTAAATGCTTTGAAAGTTCCACTAATAATGTAAGAATAAATACGAAAGTTTTTTTTAACATTAAGCAACACTGTAAAGAAAAATTTAGACCCCACTTCAAATTAACATCTAATTTTTTACATTTTTCAATTTATCACAATACGTTTTTCACATTTTCTTACAATGAATGACAATGTTGAAAAAATGCTCTTTTAATGTTACTGTAAGAACAATTTTTTAACTCTTAAAGAACATTAGCTTCTGAAAATGTTCCATGTTCACTGGGAACTGAATAAATTTTATTATACAAAAAAAACTTTATTTAATATATACAATCAATTTGTATAATTTTAAAAGATTCTTTCTATAGAAAATATATATATAACATTAATAATGATGTTATAATTATATATAACATGAATGATTTTAGAAAAAAACTCAAACGCCATATCTGTTGGGTACTGTTTAACAGAACCTGACTCTCAGTCTCCGCTGTGATGCGCTAAACAACTTAAGCTGTATCAAACGCTCCTATTTCACCCCCTCCTGCTGGCGATGATCTAACTAGCGTGACAGAAGCAACTCAACTGTGGAAGGGTCTGCGTGAAAAGGACGGTCAGGCATGACCAGGAGAGGGGTCGAGTAGAGGGGACTAAATTGTTTTGAAACCATGTGGAATTTTCCCAAAACGCCTATTCTGGTGGAGATAAATGAGAGGAAGTTGTAGGGTGGTAACTTTATCGACCGACGTTACAACAGTATTACAATAGCCAGGCAGTTTAGCTAGGATGTTTGAAATTTCACATTTACAAAATTCAAATTGATACAAAACTTAAAAACATGTAATTTATCTAAGCACTCTGCAAGTTGTTTTCTTTCTGAACTCACTAAATCACACAAGCTGAGAACAGTAAGTTAAGTTACCTGGAGCATGAAATTACATCCTGACACCTGTAGTCAATGCTGCCATGGCAACAGGTTGTGAGATTAGCAAAGATCGGCTGCATCAAGTTTCATTCAGAGGGGCTGCGAGATTTTAACACGAATCAATTCATGCAGACACATAAATGTGATGATTTACTCGCAAAGAGATGAATTCGGTATCACAGGTGTGTGATCAGCCCTTTAGATAAATATAAAGCTAACACAGCCACCCCCCCTTAGTGTCAGACACTGATGTGTGATAATATCAGAACGGTCATGAGACATTCACAAAAGGTAACATTTATATGATTATGAAGGCATAGATCAAGTGGAAGCAGGTTTTCTATTGATACTGTGAATAAAACAGCACTGGGAGTGAAGAGCACATATGCAGAATGGGTCAACTAGGGATATTTTCTGTATGGTCAGCAAAAATTGTATTATAACTTTCATGTTCTATCCCAGTACTGACCTGTGGAGCAGTCGTGACCGGTCCAGTTGGGGTCACAGTTACATGTGTTGGTGTCAGCCAAAAAGGTCCCATGTCCAGAGCACTGTTCCATACAAGAAGCCCGTGGCAATTCACACCCGGGCCCTCCCCAGCCTACAAAACAGTGGCATTCTCCACGCACGCAAACACCTCTTCCTGAGCAGGTGGGGTCTATGCAGTCCACTGCAAAAAAGAAACAGTATTTAACATGTATTGTGGCCTTATTGCTACAGAAATCTAACAGACAACCAAAAATGTGTTCAGACCAGATGTATGATCAAAGACTTTTGGGTCAAGGAGTGAGTCATCACCCAACAACCAAAATAGGTCAAAGGTCTGTTAAAATGGTGACTAATGAAAATGAAATGTAAACAATAAAATGTATCAAACTGCATTTTTATTCAAAGGTAACAAAAGGGGAAAAAAATAATGTCCAGTCAAAATACTTCATTTTTTGGCCCAAATTCATTCCCAATTTGGATCACCAACAAAAGCGACATGCCGACATGCCTTTATCCTTCAAAACCATTATAAAAAAAGCTTTTAATTCATTTTTGGGTAACCTGTTCTTTTGAACAAATTTTTGTTTACATTTCTACACGTTGGTCCTGTCTTGGGTTGCCACACAGTGTCCAAATCTGACTCTGACTGAAAATCGCCGCACCACATCAAATCTGAACAACTGCCGTTGTCCACAATTGTCACAGACCAGTGTCCCCTGTTGTTTCTCAATCTATCACAGGATGAGTCGGGTCTTATTCATCCGTCCAGCTCTAAAACACATTCATCTCCCGAGCTCTAGCGGTCCAGCTCTTGTACTGGAGAGCACGCCACATGCTGGCCACATCTGAGGCGTGGTGCTTCCAAAACCCCCGAGAGAAACATGATTTCCAAACGGTCAATTTAAATGGCCGCATTCATGGCCGTGCAGTAAAACTGGCAGGTGGGAAGAGCGTTTTGTTGCTCCCACTCCGACTCCACCAGATTCTGGTAATGAGATTTTCTGCTGGTGTTGGGCAGGAACAGAACTGCCGTGATCGAAGCGTGTTCTGCTAAATTGAAAAGCGACCCTGGACGGGGTCCCCGCTTACCACAAACCCAAAAGCGAGCGTGACAGAATGCAAACGAGAACATCCCGAATGGCTCACAGGCAAACTTAGCTTCCTGTAAACACATGTTACTCTATATTTCTTTCTAGTCCTGTCAAAGATCATGCTGATAACTCGCCCTCTGATAAACAAGAAATATCCTCAAGATTTTTTTGTGGTTCATAGACACACATAAAAACAGTAACACTTCAGTATAGGGGGCAATTCTCACTATTAACTAGTTATTATTAGCATGCCTATTATTGGCATATTGGCTGTTTATTAGTACTTATAAAGCACATATTCTACATCCCTAATCCTAACCAATACCTAAACCTAACAACTACCTTACTAACTATTGATAAGCAACAAGTTAAGAGTTTATTGGGGGAAAAGTCGTAGTTAATGGTTTGTTAATAGCGAGAATCGCCCCCTATACTGAAATGTGACCAGAAAAAGCTGTTTGGTTAGCATTATCCAATAGCGTACACGGCCTATTTGACGTCAGCATGAAGTGTTATTTCAGAGCTGGAACCAGTTTTTATGAAAGCAAAACCTTTTTCCTCTTTAAAATAATATGCATAATTAAAATGTTCACAATAGGGCCAGCAACACGTTTTAAGAAATCCGATTTGATAAAAATCTACTCATTTCATTAACTTGTGGACGAACTTGTGGACGAACAGGTGTACGTGGCCCGTTAACCAGAACTCAAGAGCCATCGGAATAAAAATTACCTTTATTTGAAAATGACGGTATAAAACAGGAATGAGCCCTCACAGATGGCAAACATGAGGCCAGCTGGGGCATGATGGGAAAGGAGGGTCGGGGTCGCTACGTTGCCGCTCCCTTTACCGTGACACAAATGGGTGGAGAGGCCGTTCCTATACGCCCGTTCCTATACGCCGAACGCAAGAGTTCAGGCCTCTTAGCAGATGGTATGGGCACAAGGCACAGAGATCATAGGCTAAATGACAAGAGCCTCTCTCCTGGCAATTAATCATCGACGCCTGAAGGTCGCGGCAAAGAAAGGTAGAACCGTTATAGGGGCAGCGTCGGCATTCTCTCTCTCCAATGGCCGACGGTGAGACCCGAAATAGAAATGGTGGGGGTCAGAGGAGTCAGAACATACCATTTGTCAAAATTGGCCAGTCCATTTTTCATCTTGAAATGAGAAGTTTCGAAAACTGTCAGACACAATGGCCACATTCGCACTTTGCAGATATCTCAAATTCAACTACTAAACTGTTTGTGCTCTTAATGAATTGCTCCGGACCCTCACAAGTATTCATAATGTATGAAGAGGAGAACAGGGACTTCCTAGAAGCAACAAGATGAGTCAGATACATATGGGCCGGCACAAACTCGAAGGTCGTGAGAGCCGATCTAAAAAATTCAGATGGGTATCTATGCATACTAAAAAGGCCATGATAGTACAAAAGATGTGCTGCTTTGGTGCGTAAAACGTATTTTTTCTTTAAGTAAAAGAGAGGCTACACTCTTAAAAAATGAGGTTGCTGCGGAGGTTCCTCACAGCGATGCCATAGTAGCACCATTATATGGTTCCCCAAATAACCCTTTTCTCAAAAGTTCTCAAAAGAATAATTTCAAAAAAAGAATAACAAAGAAAGGTTCGTTTAAAGGGGTCATATGACACGGCTAAAACGAATATTATTGTTTGTTTTAGATGTAATGTAATGTGTATGCACGATTTAAGGTTCAAAACCGCTGTATTTTACACATACCGTGCATGTTTGAATCTCATCTTTGCCCCGCCTCTCTGAAACGTGCAGATTTTTTACAAAGCTCATCGCTCTGAAAAGCGAGGTGTGCTATGATTGGCCAGTTCACCAGTGCGTAGTGATTGGTGGAATACTGCAAGCGTGTGACAGAAAATGTACCGCCTCTCACCATATTTGGAACATCAGATTCCAAAGCAATTGTACTGACACACTGCAAAAAATGACATTCTTACTTAGTCTTTTTTTCTTGTTTTACAGTAAAAATGTCTATAAATTCTCGAATCAAGATGCATTTTCTTGATGAGCAAAATGACCTAAGAAAATAAGTCTAGTTTTTAGTCAAAAAATATGAAATTTCAGTGAATTAGTGCTTAAAACAAGAAAAAAATCTGCCAATGGGGTAAGAAAAATCTAAAAACTAGACTTATTTTTTTAGGTCAGTTTGCTCATCAAGAAAATGCTTCTTGATTCAAGAATGTTTAGACATTTTTACTGGAAAACAAGAAAAAAAGACTAAGTAAGAATGTCATTTTTTGCAGTGCAGGTACGGCCACCTTACTTGCGTATACATTTGGGCGGTCTTAGTCGAATCATACCACGAACTGATGTAGATTTGTGGGGGTGTGGTTACACGAGGCGTTTCAGGCAGGTCTGGGTGAGCATTCGCTTTTAGATAAAATGCATCTTTTGTTCCGACACTTTAATTTTTGCAATTATACGTGTCTAATACATGCATGGGCAACTTATGACACAGAAAAACACATATTCGCGCCATATGACCCCCTTTAAGAATACGAATTTTGTTCTTCTATGGCATCATGAAGCACCATTTGAGACATTAAGGCTCATGTCCATGCATACCTTCTTCACAGTTCTCCCCTTTGTATCCCGGATTACAGATGCACGTTCCCACAATGCATGTGCCGTGTCCGCTGCAGGTGATATCGATGCACTGGTTGGTTGGAACGTCACATTCGGACCCTTTCCAGCCACTGTGGCACATGCAGCGACCTTTGAGATACTGACCGTTTCCACTGCACAGCACTGGACAGGATGCTGGAGACACACAAACACAAAAGAATTAAAAGGAGGGAAGCCAGAAGTAGTGTCAAAAGAACATTGCTACTGCGCCTCTGCTGGACTGGGAAAGGTGGCAACTCATGTCTGTGTGAAAATCAATATCAACATCGCACCACAAGACCACACAAGACAGACTACAGACTGATATTAAATGGTAAAAGTGTGCGAGATCGTATTGATTCTGAAGTTGCGTATGAACAAGAGGTTTCTGAATAGTAAATGATCGAGGGACTGGAAGACATGGAAGAAACACTTTCAGAAGAGTACAAAAAAGACAGACAGAATGCATCTGATGCATCAGTTTAAAGCGACAGAGCACACAAAAACAACAGTTAAGCATTGAATTCATCTTTATAATCTGTTTTTTATTATATTTTTATTTGAATCTTGAAGTCTTCATTTTTTTAGTAGCAGCAGTAGTTACAGATTGTTTCATGTAAACTACAGTAAATTAGTACAGCACTGCATTATGTTTTATATTTATTCATTTTTTAAGATGATATTGGAATAACTAGACTGTAGGTATGAATAGAAAGACTCACCTCTGCTGCAGTCTGGTCCTCTGAAGCCGGGAAAACAGTGGCAGTTTCCGGCCACGCAGTCTCCATTTCCAAAGCAGTTACTAGGACAGTCATCAATCGAGTCTACAAAAGAACATCATCAAACAATGTTTGTCAGAACGTTTCATATCTTGTAGTACTTCACCTGCTGGATAGTTTTTCTCTTTTCTAAAAAAATCACAATGTTCCATTTTATATTGTTTTTTCCATTTTAAAGGTGTCATATAAAATAAAAACATTTCATTTTCATTTTTCTTCAAAATAAGCGTTCAATGTACTATGAAAACACAATTTCTTATCAAAACCCAGTCCACCGACACACTTTACATGCCTTAGAAGAACCTGACTCAATGGTTCCCTAAAGAACATTTAGAACAAAAAAATGTTTTTTCTCTTTCACAAAACAACCAATAATGGTTCTTCTATAGGGGCTTTCGGACCGCAAATGATTCTGTCATCATTTACTTACCCTCTGGTTATTTCAAACCTGTATGACTTACTTTCTTCTGCAGAACACAAAAGAAGATATTTTGAAGAATGTCGGTAACCGAACAGTGATGGCATCCATTGACTTGTCCATACAATAGAAGTGAAGGGGTGCCGCCGTTGTTCGTTTACCAACATTCTTCAAATATATACTTTTGTGTTCTGCAGAAGAAAAAAAGTCATGCACGGTTGAAATGACAAAACGGCGAGTAAATCATGACTGAAGTTTCATTTTTGAGTTAAATCAAGTGTGTAGCGTCAGTTCTAGCAGACCATGTAGTCAAGCTTGCCCAACTGATCTCATCAGGTGCAGCTAATCAGTGTCAACCAATAGTGATACAACACATACTAGACTGTGTCCTATGTCCTATTTAAGTTGCCTTCTTACAGTTCCTCTACTGCTGTTCAGCCGTACCATGCTCATAACCCACCCCCTTCCCCAACTCCTCCTCATCCGACTGCATCACCAGGTACCTTTTATTTGATCCTGTATGCATTTCTATGTATCTTCCCTTCTGACAGGTATGAATTCTCTTCTAAGTCATATCCTTTTAGTATATTCAATTTGCATATCACTATCGTGTAAGGCATGTATACTGTATCTCTGTTATTAAAATAATTTTGCTTAAATAACTTTTCTGGTTCCCCAGGAGGGGATAATATTATTGCTGCACTCCTGCTCTGTTCATACAAGGCTACATGGACAGGCGGAGAATTTGCCCAGAACAGATTCATTCCGCCAAACTTAAAGGCGGGGTGTCCGATTTCCGAATTGCGCTTGTTTAGACAAAGTCGGGCCGAGTACCAAAACAACCTTGTAGCCAATCAGCAGTAAGGTGCACAGGACGGATAATAGCCGAGCCGAGCGCTGACGAAAGCGACAGATGGGGGTAGGGGTGTGTCTGTTTTGGTGATTTGAACATCAACAACGGCTAAGAGAAATCAGACACCCCACCTTTAAATATTGCTATTGCTTAAATCTTTGACGATAGTGGTTCTGAGAGAACTATCAATTAAAGATTGTACTTTAAGGTGCTTCATGTCAACGTGCACTTAAAGTCTTTCTTACATTGATTTAGATTTAACTTATGGGGACCTTTTGGAAAACATTCATCATTTCGCTAATCATTCAATTGTTCAACGCTTGCAATGCACAGCATGCTATGACCTCTGTAAGGCAATACATCTTTTTAAAACACCACAAAAAGTATAACGGTATGTTTTACTTTAACTTAGTAAGTTAGTTCTTTAATAAAAATAAAGATACTGTACGTGTGATATTTACTGTTAGCTACAGGGTCTAAGGTGAAGTGGAGCTAGAGTGGAGGCACTTGACAAATTTACTTCATCCTAATTAGGAGGTCGGCACAATTAGCTAAGCTTTTTCATGACACGTAACTAACGCTGACCATGCAAAGGCGACAGAGGGGTGTATGACATGTCCAGCGACACAGCTAATGAAAGTTCCATCTAATGCGTGCTTCAGTGAAGCATACTAATTTTAAACGCTGCCAATGAGTCAATTACTGGATTTTGGATTTCGAGAGCATCTCGCATGTGAAAAGGTTTATTACGCATCGCTGGTGTATTAGACGGACTCCTGGTGTGAAGAAGTGCCGCTCGTTTTTTTTCTTTTCACACGCTGCCAGTGCTCAGGCCGCATTCAGATGTCTATTAGAAGGAAGAGTTCAATGTGTCATTGTTTGTTTCATTATTGATTTACCCTCAACATGCTCCAGACCCTTTTACTGACATTTTATTTCATTTCTGTGCATCAAGTAGAAATCTCTAAAAAATATTTACACAGATCTTTTTCATACAACCACGATAACATGATATTTTAGATATAGCCAGAAAGGGAGGATAGATACGTTTTAACATTGTGGAAAAACTTTAAAAACAACTATTATTAATTAATATTAATGTATTATGGTTCCTATGGCTTTAGTAGATTTGAAATGTAGCGCATGTGTTGTATAAACTACTTTAAGTTACTTTACGTTACTTTTTATTTTATTTTATTTTATTTTATTTTAAAGCTGGAAAAAAGGCCTTAAAACTATCTATAAGAAAGAACCGTAAGGGTTTGATATGACATAAGTAATGACAACATTTTCCTTTTTGTTAAGAATTTCTTTAAATAAATATATAACAACTTCCTATTTGTGAGAAGGCAAATCATCCCACAATTCCACGCAGCTAGAATTTGAAAAACAGATGCATTCTGAATTAAACATGAAATAAAGGTGAAAAATATGTTCTCCCTCTCTCTCTCAGAGGCCGCTGGTGCGGTCCAGGCTCAGCTCTCCCGACAAAGCTGCTTTTGTGTTGGACAAAGGGCTGGAAATGTGAGCCCGGACACAGCATTGCCCTTCCTTAAGAGACTTAATCATCGCGGAGGATGCAACAGACGGAAAGCTGAACGCCGAGAGAGGGGAGAAAGAAGCACAGAGGGAGGGAGGTAACCAGTCTGGGCTTTGGAGGGTGTTTTTGAAAGAATTTTCAAGCCAAAGCTCGCTTCATGTAAAAGGAAAAGGCTGTCGGATTGGCAGTCCAATATATCTATTATATCTCTGTATGTCTCTGCCACGAAAAGCATTTCTGACATCGTGACTGATCCGAGTTCAGTGGCAAGAGTCCAGACCGTGCACTTCCTTTTAGAACTGTCATGTATAATTTCATCTCTAAGCAGTGAACGAGGGGTAAAGTCCATGTTTTGCCTACACTTTGAACAAGAGTGTCCATAATTCTGCACACTTTAGAGACTTCCATCTGCATCTCATGCAGAGATGAAAGGAACGGCCAGGGCGAAAAACGTTGTACGACATATCTGGGCGTAACGCTTCATATGAATTCTTTAGTTGTAAATGTTAAAAAGAAGTGCAGAAAGAAGGGCGAAAAAAGTTGAACGACATATCTGGGCGTAACGCTTCGTATTAATTCTTTAGTTGTAAACGTTAAAAAGAAGTGCAGAAAGTAGGCTGAAAAAAAGTTGTACAACATATCTGGGCGTAACGCTTCGTATGAATTCTTTAGTTGTAAACGTTAAAAAGAAGTGCAGAAAGAAGGGCGAAAAAAGTTGTAAGACATATCTGGGCGTAACGCTTCGTATGAATTCTTTAGTCGTAAACGTTAAAAGAGAAGTGCAGAATTCTAGAAGCACCAAAAAGTGAACAGTAAAAACAACTTGACTGTGATTCAAAACTCGCCAGCACAATGCTAGGACGCTCTGGGTGGTTTACGACTTGGTTGCTTAGGTGTTCTTAAAGGGACAGTTAAGGGGGCCTACCCAAAAAATGAAAATTCTGTCATCGTATACAGGTTTGGAACAACTTGAGGGTAAGTAAATGATGACAATTTTCAGTTTGGGGTTTTTATAAGAGTTTAAAGCAAATTGATAAACTGATGATAGGGTGTGCAAGAACAAAGCCTAAGAACTCAAAGTGTATCCCACCTTCAAATTAAGACAATGAAACTCAATTTTTTCTCCTGTTTCGATGTTTGTGAGATTATTGATGATAAACTATTGACTATACATATCTCATCAAGCCATATGATTTGAGGTGTCTGAGGAGAACTGGTCCTCCCGGCTGAGAAGTTTTTTTTTTCAATTTATTCATCATTGGAATAATGGTTCCTTGCCACTGTTGCTGTATTGGCTTGCTCACCGGGAGATTATATATTAACTTCTGCAAATTCAATTTACATTACTTTTATTAAGATGATTCTCTCTGTTTGTACTCTTTACACTTCATTTTCTGCTTTTGTGTTTTCTTTTTCATGTAAAGCTGCTTTAAAACAATGCAACATTGTAAAAAAAGCTATATAAAAAAACTTGAATTGAATTATTTATGCATCACAAAACACAGCCTTACAGTTACTATGGTTCCTTACCGTGTTTCAACATTTAACATGTAAGAATGACACATTTCACACCTCTAACCTCCTGACATGCTAGTCAGACAGTAATTAATCACTCCCGCATACTCTCATATTGCAAGACACCACTGTCCTTGATTTTGGTCTGTGGTGACTACCTAATATTAGAGTTGTTGTTGAAGGCCTGTCTGCTCTCTGAAGGCTGAGGGACCGCAGCTATCAGCCAGTAATCGCTGGAGATGCATCCTTGATACGACGAGGGCAAATGAGACAGTGTCGCATGCCGAATGGATCCCTCAGCTTTGTAATAATGAGTCGTGAGAATTAGGGATAAAGAGAGTCCAAGGAAAGTATACAAGAGGAAACAAAAATAGAAAGGCACAGGGAAGTTGAAAAACGAGAACAATAGAGGAATTCGAAACACCTGGATTCCCCTGACGGACCGTGGTATACGGGTACCCGGAGGACATTTGTATTGCTCAGAGGTTGCTCTTGTAAATCTCAGGAGATTTAAGTGAGTCAGTTCATGTTTCAATTAGGTATCAAATGTGTTTCTGAGGTTGCAACAATATTTTTAGGTGACTTGCTAATGACATTTCTGTCTAAGATTAACAAATAAAATAATTCACTCAAAAACGAAAATTCTGTCACCCTGAAAGAAACCCATATGCTGCTATGTTGAGCTGTGTTTAGATTCTGTTTAAAATGATACTTGACAAAATAACATATGGTTTTAAGTAAATGGCATTAGGGATGAGTAAATAATGGCCGAACGTTCAATTGTGGGTGACTAAGTAAGAGATGTCACTCTCACTGATTGTTGTTTGCTTAGGTATTTACTGTGCAAGTGTTCCTTTCTCCAAAAAAATGGCATTTCATTTGGTAGAGAGTCTTTCTTCAAGACCATTTCTTAAAATCTAAGCCTACGCAGTTACTTTAAACTTGACATTAGTGTGACGTTCGGTCTCTGTCCTTAAAACCAACTTCAGTCTAAATCCCGCTGAAGGACACCATTCGTCTGACCCAGTTTTTTCAACGTTCATCTTTTTCGATCTCCCCTTGCATCATCTTTCTGCCTCCCTCTGAGCTGCAAAGCTCCAGGTCAAATCATTTCAGCCGTTCCAAACCCTCGGCTCTGAAGTCCGCCGTCCGCCTCGGAACCTCAGGTGGCCGACGAACTCCCGATGGAGGTTGCATCCGACAGCCACCAATACAGGATAAACAGACGGGCTCTCCCTCTCCTCATCTTCCGTCACACTACACCACCATGTCACGTCTCGTCTATAACGTATCGTGTTTCCCTGCTCGTCGAAGATAGCGGGGCGTAATGCCGCTTTTTCCCCTTGACAAGTTGGAACTGCAGAAATGGCTGTGTGGCATCGATCGACAGCCTGCCAAACCCCCTCCTCTCTCCCTTCACAGATGGACCGTGGCCCAGGAGCGTTTAATTAAAGAGCATGCGAGTACAGCTCCCAGCTGCCACCTTCACGTAAGCCGAAACCTCACGACGGCCCCGAGCTCTGCTCTTCCTCCCCGAAGCGCTGGCGCTAATCAAAGGAGCTTTCAGGGCACAGGAGAAAGGACAGAATCAAAATCAGTCCCATCGGGGAGACGACCGTGGCTAAAGCGAGTGTGGCAAAAAGCCTTTTTAGTGGCACAAAACGCACACGCGAACATGATCACGATGTTCAATATCTGCTGTGGGACGGAGGGGTCGTCAATAAGAAGCTTTGAATGGAGGCCGCTGTGTTCTATGCAAATAGAGAACTGAGGTCGAAATCACAATCAACGCAACCAACAGGAAAGGCAAAACGTGTTTTGTGTTAGAAAATGAGTGAACATGATTGAATTATAGGTAAACAGAATGAACCTTTTTCAAAAGGTGCTAATAGGACATACTTTAAATGAGGGAAATATGTAAACATCCTGAACATTTTCTCTTTAATTTGAGTTATAATATTTAGGTTGTGCCACTGAAAATATAATCATAATTATTTAAATATAATACATTTTTACTTTAAAATTACTTTAGGGCATGTGTGACCTTGTTAAGCTCAGAAAGTTATTCACAAATGCTTTCATGAAACTTTGAGGGTGTAGTGACACAGCTTAGAAACCATTACATTTATATAAATATATTTTTAATTAACCTATTCCTTCATTCAGATATTAACATAGTGTTTCTTTAAAGAAAACATATTTAAAATGACAATTTTAAGTCTCTCAAGTTCTACGGTTTATATAAATCTACATGAAGCACAGAGGTCAGCTGGTTTTAGGAGGTTACAATGTAATATCATCATTTTGACAAAACCAGAAAATCAAATCGTCCAAATCACAAGCCTTGAATCACGGCCACACTGTTCTATGCAAATAGACAGCAAATGAGAGCCGGGATTCTCTGGCAGATTCGTACGGCCCTCACTAAAGAACACATGCAGGCAGGAGTGAAGCGGTACTCATTTCCGCAATCTTTCTTATTCAAATCCACCTTGATTACTCTGTAGAGGTCTGGACTGCCTGAGAAGGCATTGCTAAAAAGGGTAATACCTCCCGTGCCTGCCTCTGATAAGTACTGCGGCTCGTGCAAAAATTACTTGCAGTGCCTCATTCATGTTTAGCTTGGGAAATAATGGCAGATAAATTTGCCCGTGATTGACTGGCAAGACTGGAAGAACTATCCAAATTTGTCGGAGTGATGTACTCTTAATTTACAGTGAAACATATTGAGCAGATTAAATCTCTATCCGCACGTTTACAGTTTAACAAATTTAAAGTTGCAATCTGTAAATTTATTGGTTTAAAACAAACATAAATCATTTATTGAGCAAGTATTTTAAAAATTGTGCGCTAAAATCTGTCTCTTTACCTCGACGCATAACAATTACCTTATTATAATGATTCATTAGTTGAGCTGTACGATGTAAAGAGCACGTCAGCACGCAAAGTAACCTACAATTTTGTTTCAATTCTTAGTATAGGATACTAAGGCAAAATATACAGATCGCAGCATTAAGCAAAGTTAAGCAAAGTTAAGAATTTAAGGTGGTAGTCGTCGATTTTATTGCAATCCAAATTGAGTGCTTTTCCTAAACCATCCGGAAGAAAATTGCACACTAAATGACCTACTGTTTTGACAAACATAAGGGTTGTGTGGTAATTTAATTCCTGTCTGACTTGACATCTATGAGTTTATGAGGATGAATTGGCCCAAAAATGTTTCGAAAAACCGCAAAGTGCTGTTCGGTTGTTAATTGACACATGGTAATGAGAATTTGGCTAGGGAATGTTGACCTCTTCAAAGCTGCATAAATTACACCGTCACCATTCCATCCTTATCGGAAGGTATGAAAATCAAGTGTCCGACAGTGCACAGTTAAACTGAACATTATAATAGCAGCAACAGGTAGCCTACACACGTTTGGGCAATATCATTGACAACTGTAATCTGGAAAACAGTCATGTGAATATAAACATGCGTCAGAACAAACAGTGAATGTTGAATCTGCAGTTTAACATCGTACTAACCGATCGCGGTGGTTAGAAAGGACACCTGCTCCGTTTCCTTCCCATCATTGTACACAGCCAGATGCCATATGCCCGAGTCCATGTACTGTATGAAACCCGTGTCGTGATTGGTGAGGGACACCAGGCTTCGCTGCTGGGCTGGAAAAGGCGGCCCCTCCAGGCCCGGCACCCCCTGAGCCAGGAGCCGCCGGCCGTCCAACAGTTCCACAAAGTCAAACTGGAGACAGAGGAGAGACAGACAGACCACAGACAAGCATTAGGGCCGACACATGAGCCTACAGCAGCTGATAAGACCACCGTGTCGGAGCCAACAGGAGCCGGTCTCTGAGGGCCCGGTGAGATTGTGAGAAGGGGACTAATGCAGGTGTCAGAAGACAACACCTTATACTGTGCTATTTTAAATATCTACCAAAGGGTAAGTCATTGTACCGTATTACGATATCATATTCTTACCGTTTACCATATCAGACACATGGGTTGCATGAGATTTACTTCACAAATCATTTCATATGTGATCAGCATGTTCTCTCAACTTACTAAATACTTGACAAAATGTGCGTTCCCTAAAAAACGAAAAATGTCATATCTCTTTGGTTTATTATTGGTTAGCGGGGCTCGATTGAAGGAGTCTATCAACCAAGACCTTAAAGTAATTTCCAGTGACACAACACCACTGCACCTATGCACCAGATCAATACAGGGAGGCTGAGATGCTCTGTGTTCAATACTGAAATTAAGTGTCTGTTTATGTCAAAGCCTTTGAGAGAAGTCTTTTTGAGACAATAATATGCCACGAAATGAAATGAAACCTTGTGGGAATATGCTACTGCTATTAGCCATTGACAAATAAATAGTATGGACAAACAGTCAAACAGCAGTGGATAATTCAGATTGGATTTAATTAAAAAACTCAGAAACTTTTGAGTGAACAAGCTACTATGAACCTTTTATGAAGTCATGTCGAATTCTTCAATGTAAAGGTTTTTATTGTTGCTTAAAGGGATAGTTCACCCAACAATGAAAATTCTCTCATCATTGACTCACTCTCTTATCATTTCAAACGTTTATGACTTTCTTTCTTCTGTTGAACACAAAAGAAGATATTTTGAAGATTGTTGGGTCCCCGAACAACGGCAGTACCCATTGACTTGAATTGGTTTTCTGTCTTTACAATAGAAGTGAATGGGTACTGCCGTTGTTCGGTTCCCAACATTCTTCAAAATATCTTTTGTGTTCTCCAGAACAAATAAAGTCACAGAGGTTTGATGACAAGAGGTTATGTAAATGTTTAAAAAACATTGTTTTGGGCGAACTCTTCTTGTAATGTACAAAGATCATTCTAAGTTAGTCGAAATTGTTTGGTTTGCTTGAGCATCCCAACCAGCCAGACATGAACACTGGCTTGAGTTTAGGGATCTGTTTGACCAATGGCAGATGGTGTGAGTGTTCAACAAACCTGTTTGTGTAGAGCTTTACTTTTCAATTCAATTCTGTGACAGTGGTAAAGCAGATTTTACCTTTAAAAATGTTGAGATTTTAACATTTAACAGTTAGCATGCATGCTTAAGACAATATCACCTGTGATATTCATGTATATGGGTTTAAATCCGCCATTTCTCAACCCTAGATTCGATAAATTAGCACAATTCTGCCCAAACGTTGGCATGTCGTTGAGAAAACCAATATAAAACACAACCGATACAAACATGAATTGACAAACTTATCCGACCCACCTGTGTGTGTGATGGAGGAAGCCCTCTCCTTCCATAGATCCCCACCAAGGCATCTTTACTAAGGGACACGTTGAATTTAAGGTACATGGGGTGGTCGATAAAGACCTGCGACCTCCAAAAGATTCCGGGCGGGATTATCTGGGCGACTTTGCGGCCCACGTCTATCTCGCCCATGTCTATGAAGCTGTCCTCCGGGAAAAAGCCATCTAGTTTACCTGTGGAAAATGAGATCTATCAGTCAGCTCGACGCCTCATAAATCTACCATATGGTGTGGGAAGAGGGGTCAGTGCGCCGGGTGAACGACCATGCTGCTCATTTTCCATCACGTCAGAAAAAATACCCTCACTGACCATCGAATAAAGAGCTTTCCTGAGCTATGCAGGTACCGGAACTCCAGATTTTGTATGTGGGAGATGGTCCGTATGCGGACACGTAATGCTGATGCACCTTCCTTATTGGACCCGAAGGAAATGGCAACATCTGTTTGCTCGTGTGGATCAGCCAATTTCCACAGTGATGGCGACAAAAGCAGACATCCTTGCAAACTGAGCCCGGTGGAGTCTCAAGCAGCCGTCGCGTTGGGCTACACATGCTATGGCAGATGGCAGTCTCTTGAAAAGTCAATCATTTGCGATGAGCTATATCTGGAGAGACAGGACACACTTTCCCGACTACAAATTTGCAGCCTTTATATAACGTGTTACAACATCAGTCGCAATTACAGTATACATCGCAGGGAACTCAAATTAAGGCTGCTTAACCCTCATCATTTACCGAACTCTCTCAAAAACCATAACTACTTACGAAAATTGTTTAACAGAAATGTGGGATATAGCAGACTCCTTTAGCTAAAATGTTTGAATTTGAATGAATTTGACAAGTTATAGGTCAATCTTTTGCCCCCAAATCAAAAGAAAACTTTTTAAAGCTGCAATTCGTAACTTTTTTTGTTAAAAATACAAAACAAAAATCAGTTATTAAAAAGGTAAATCAGTGCTCAAAACTGTTCCCCTTATCTTACCACGGATTCACATACATAGGTAACATACACTATACATAGGTAAAGCAACCTGCAATTAAAAAAATACGGATTGCAGCTTTAAATATGACATTTTACATAGACTTTCGCAAAAAACATTCATTTATTTTCCCTCACATTAAGTATCCCCGCACCACAATTCCTTATATAGTGCAAAAATAACATTATGAATACTGTATCAGCCTACTGCACTATGATACTAATAGTGTTTCAAAAATATTACTATATTTACAAAGCATCACTGACAAAAATGTAAATTTGAAGCAAAACTCAAAGTACAGTGTCTAGATGTGTTATGGTAATGAGAATTTAGGTCAGGTGTGTGTTTGTGAACATAGTAATTCTTAAGGGTATGGAAAAATTGCTTTTGTTTGTTTTGGAAAATAATGTGTCCTGGATATGTTTCCGTGATAGCAGCCCCCACGGAGCGCATTACGATTCTATGCCTCACCCCGTGGCAGAACACAAATGGTCAGCGGAGTTGGCAAATGCATGAATTTAAACAAGGTCTCGCTGGCACTTTCCAGATAACATATTTATGGGTAATTGAACTGATGACTGGAAGGTGCAAATATTCAGACTGTCAGAAAAGCTCACCGGTACAGTGTTTATTTAAGTTAATGCTAGGGATGTCCAGCACGGTGACACCGAATTGATTCGCTGTGTTCCTGATGACAATGTTACTCTGACAGTCAGAATTAAAAAGCCCAGGCTATCGATTTCCCCTCAGCCACACATGTCACTCAAACGGAGGCACTGCTGCAGCCATCGCATTCGAGCCTTCGTTGGCTCCTTCTCCGCCGGCCGCTAAGTGAAAAAGACATCCGCCCTACTCATCTATATGGTAATGGTCTGATTTCCCACCTTTTGTCTGAGACCTGTGGCAAATCAAATGCCTAAATATGGGCTGTGCTCTGAAAACTTTTCCTATTGTCAGAAGCACCGTCTCTGTGACCACAGGGGTTAGCCGTGACCCCTTTCCTCCGCTGCCAGGAAAACTCTCGTCCAGTCTTGGAGATGAAAGGAATACATGGATTTCTGGATGGGGCAACTTCTAATCTGTCTTGAGCCCCTGGATACCCAATCCCTAAAGCTGTGCCATTCCTTCTTCCAGGAACAAATAATTCCCTTCCCACTTTCCCTGCAACTTTCATTGGATTGTAATGCGGATCTTGCGGCAAGCCAGCGAGACCGGTCGCAGTGTGGTGTTGGCCGGCAAGTAATCCTGGATCTTGTTAAGTCTTTGAAAATCAAAAATAAGACATTATAATACTGGCCAGTGTGGAACTAAATTAGCGGGGGATGAGTTCATGCGAATCTGGCAGGATATTATTTGGAAATGTGATGTTGGATTTGAGATGATGGCTGAAGGGCATGCTTTCAAATGCCCGGCCAAAAAAAGTGTAAGATTAATCAAAGTCAGAGGAACTAAATATTATTCAAAAATATTAGACATCAAGGTTATACTAATTCTAAAAGGGATAGTTTACCCAAAAATGAGAAATCTTTCATAATTTTTTCTCCCTCGTGCAGAACACAAAAGAAGATATATTGCAGAATGTTGGTAACCAAACAACTTAGGCCCTCATTGACATCCATTGAATGCACATTAAAAAAAGTTATTTCTCAAAGTATTTTAGTTTGTGTTCCACAGCAGAAAGAGTCACATACAGGTTTTGAACAACGTGAAGGTAATAAATGATGAAACTTTTGTATTTTGGGGTGAACTATCCTTTTAATGTCACAGTGTGACATGCAGGCCGGTGCTTGGTTTTATACATCTGGTATTGACTAGTGGTGGGAAAGTAAACACAATAAATTCGGTTTTCACATTGACTTGAAAAAATAAGATTCATACCATCATCTTTTCCTCTGTCCGGGAACTCCAGCCCCGTGTTGCCCAAAGGCGGCAGGCCCAGATCCGTGGGCAGATGCAGGCCACTCGTGTTGTCCTCAGTCAACTGATAAATCTGCCTCTGCATTGGCTGCAAATGCCAGTTGAGCCCAAAGAGGTGCATGGCTGTGGAAAAAGAGCAGCGGCAGATGGTAAATTTACGAGGGTGGGAGCAACGATTGCCGAACATGTGACTTGGTGTACATTAATGTAATCAAATTAGATTCACGGAGGAATACTATAGACGCTGCATCTGAAAATTAACATCCTTGGGGCTGTGGGGTAATTAAAACATGGTTGTATGAAAACAAATGTCTTCTGACTTGATTAATCTTTGGCAACACTTATGTGCACCCAGAGAACCACAAGCAGCAGTGCGGTCCACAAATGCCAGACAAAAAACTCATCTAAATTCTATTTTGCATTTCCAATAGAAAATATCTTGTTTCGGTGTTTGCAAGCAGCAAACTGTTTTACAGTTAGTTAAATTAAGCTTTAAGTCGCTGGATCTAAATAAATGTAATGTCACCTTCGAGCTTTGCCATTGCCATGACGTTCAGTGCACATCTTGAAGGCACACAAGAACCTCTGCATAATGTAATATTGTTTACGCTGTTTAAAGACATAAATAGAAGAGGCAGGACAGAAAAGACAGCTTGATCCCACAGAAAGAAGTAACAATTTTATGATGTGGCAAATTCCATATATAAAAAAATATCGATTAGTGTGAAGTGAATCGTACAAAAAAGCACGATAATTAAAAACAGCAATAATGAAGCCCCACCCCTAACCCCTGCAATTTTACAAAATATTACTCTTATTTTTATTAAATAATATGAAAAACATGTAACAATATTATAATAATATAAATAATCTGGGTTTTTTTTGCCGCCCTAGCTCCCGGAATATTACCGTTTTTTTTTTACATTGTACTATAACTGTGGTGAAACCAGATCAAACGTATAAATGAAATCATACAAATTAGCCACCTTGTAAAAAATATTTATGAATTCCAAGGACACAACACTATTTTCAGCATCCTATAGTTTAAAAAAACAGCATACACTAACATTTTTTGAAACAAGGTTTGAATAAAGGTTTGTCTGGGCTTAAATAAATGCAACCAACTGTAAAGATTGCAAAGAAACAAAAAAAATGATAATTATAATAATATTTTGTAACATTATTAATATAATATAATTTATTATGTATTATTAACATTACAACAATATTTATATAGGACTGTTCAGTGGAGTTGTCTCGAGGCACTGTGAAGAAGTCAAACAAGAACTAAACAAGTCCACAACCCCCCACCCTCAAGACAAAAAAGTGTTGTACAACCAGCACACAAAAAAGCCAGAGCCCACAAGGCAACACTTTTCTTTTCATCCCTATTAGCTTACTAATAACCCCCCCCAAACAACCCCTATCCATCCACCCCCCCCCTGGCCTGGAGACAAGGAAATGATCAAGTCAGCAGGAACACAAGAAGAGCTTTGGATGAATGCGTTAGTAGCACCGGAAGACACAGAGATATTTTACAAGGTCGACAAAAGAAGCATCTATAGGGGTGAACCTTGATGCTGCAATGAACAGGGGAGGAGGGGCCGGGCATGATGGATCACCAAGAAAAGAATGGTCAAGACCAGCTTAGCCAGGCAAAACCTTGTTGTGGAAGTCTTCGGTCAGCAGATAAAATGCCAACAAAGTCCTTTCTTTTAGGGTATCAATTGAACTTCCATGTCGAAATACAATTAAAGATCACATAATTAGAAGATGGGCTGCATCTCAATTTACATGCTAAGCACTTAAGGTATTTACTTCCCTAGTGGATTAAAAAACACACTTCTGTAGGAATGTTGAGTCATTCAGCCGCGTCATTCTCCATAACTTAAATCAAACGAACTACATAGTGCAATTGGAGTCACTTGTGTTACAATATTGTTGAGGCACTATGATTTAGGATGACTTTATTTTAATCATGCATACTATATCGTACGGCTAGTATGCAAATATCGACGCGGCAGTGGTTTATGAAGTTAAGTGCTGTAGACATGAACTACAGTGGACTATGGCTCTTGTCGAAGTAGATAAAACAAATGATCTTGAGCTTGTCTCTTTCCCATGCTCCATTTCTCTCCCTACGTGAGTCCTCATTTCTCCTTTATAAGTACAGAGCTGGTTTCAAATTGCACGAGTGCCTTTCTCTGCCACACTCTCCTGACAACCTGTAGTGAGAATTCAGAGCTAAAAATTACTTTTCCGCTCCACTCAATATCTCAGCGAGGAGAGAACGCATTTGTTTTGTGTGGCGACAAATATCTTGTCTCCATAAGGGCGAGAAAAGGTCTAAATGAATGATTTATTGTCAAAATGTTTGCGAACGTAACGTATAGCTCCCGTAATGATCAGACCTCGAATCAATCTTTATTTTTCTGTGACAGAGCACTGAAATAATAACAATCTGCAAATGCTCAGATTAAAAAAATACAACAATACAAAACCTCAGGCATTTACGAGACACTAACACCATTAGATAACACCCATCACACCATTAAACTGTTAGTGGCCCAATAGGAATACATGATTTTCAATCTGAAATGACTTTTTGACTCATTGGAAATATCGACTGGAATCAACTAAAATAGAGCAATTTCTCATGATCTCAATATAAGAAATGCTACGAAAAGCGTTGCGGTTTTTATTTAATAATTCAGGTCAAATGTTCTGTGGTGTAATATACGTGTGGTGTAATATACGTAAGGGTAAGGGCAAGTAGCCGTAGAGAAAAAACATGGACATGAAATGTGAATTTGAAATATTTTATTAGCTAAATTTTACCGAATGCAGACCTTCATGAGGAAAAGCCATTTACTTTTGGTTTTAAGGTAAGAAACGACGTTCAAATGGCACGAACAGGCAATATGGTTTAATCATTTGTAAATATAATGTCATATATGTTATCAAAAGACATAGGTCACACTTCAGTATAGGGGGCAATTCTCGCTATTAACAAACCATTAACTACGACTTTTTCCTCAAACTCTTAACTTGTTGCATATCAATAGTTAGTAAGGTAGTTGTTAGGTTTAGGTATTGGGTACACAGCAAAATTGCCAGTGTTAAAAAGGGACAAACTTTGAAAGTGTGGATTATATATACACTGTGAGTGTTAATTTGACCTTTTTTAACAATGTGGATTATATATACACTGTGAGTGTTAATTTGACTTTTTTTAACAATGTGGATTATATATACACTGTGAGTGTTAATTTGACCTTTTTAACACTGGCGATTTTACTGTGTAGGATTAGGGATGTAGAGTATGGTCATGCAGAATATGTGCTTTATAAGTACTAATAAACAGCCAATATGCCAATAATAGGCATGCTAATAACAACTAGTTAACAGTGAATTGCCCCCTATACTGAAGTGTTACCAAGACATATTTACAGTATATTTAATTTGTAAAAAAAAAACCTGTCAAAATGATTTGCTGCATCCGGGTTACCATGTGTTATTAGTTTTCAGAGGTTGTTATCTGGGAATAACGAACCTGCAAATGTCGCGACTGGCCTATCAGAATCAAGCATTCCAACGAGCCGTGTCATAAAGAAAGATAGTTCATTTTAAACAATTTTATTAAATTGTAGAAAATGGCAATTTAATAATGGCAGCATTGATGATCTCATTAATTGAGATTGTCCTTTCCAAGTTTGCACTATATTATATATTCCATATTTTTATCTTCATATTTTTACTGTCCTGTAATTTGTCTTTCTCGTGAGGAGCAACAAAGTAAGATTTTCATTGTACCGAGTACATATGACAATACAGGACTTGAAACTTGAAAATCACAGACTAGTCAAAAAGGTGAAAGGGCACCACACCCGAGACATTCACTTTTCACTTTTCAACACAAAATCTTGATTCTACAAAATCTTGATTCTAAATTAAATGCAACTCATTTCATCATGAATTGAAAGTTTGTTAAAGTTTGTATTATTATACTTTCAATATTTGTACATTGTGTGGTTACATCATTTTTTTATAATTATATAAAGCACTTGATGATAATATAATTTATAATTATGCCATATACTCCAATGTTTTAAAAATAAAATGGGTAAAACGAATAAGTTGTTTATCAGTATTGTGGGGGGATGATGGGCCGTTCAAACCAAGAAAATATATTTTATACTATAAAGAGAACTAAAGTATAATGATAACTTTTTTAGTAGCGACACTAATGTACGGTAACGTTGTGTTTATTCTAAACTCACGCACTGCGGTTTCACATTTTAAATATGGAAACCCATAAAATTCTAATGGATTTTGATTGGCTTCAATGTTTTATCGTTCGTCAGCTGGAAAAAATATCTCTAAAAGTGATCCCAACAATGTTGTTTCTCTGTATCTTTATCATAATTGTGGACTATTGCTATTAATTGCTATTCTCTTAAACTTAATATTTGTATTTATCGTTACAATTATAATTTTTGGTGTGACGGGGCATGTAACACTAAACAAGGTGAAAACTACACCTGAATTTATTTTCAAAAGGGAGTTGGGTGTCTAATTGTTTCATTGGGCCTTTGGTTTGAAATCTTCTGTCCTGCTTTATAAGTTGTAAAATCAATGATCCTTCAGATTCTGCAAAGATGTGCTTGCTCTAGCTTAACCAAAAAAACTGGAGGTTTAAAAGCCTGGCGCATAGCTGAAAGACTGCAGACCGGTCATGACAAATGAAGATGTCTGCATTGCATCTCTTCGAACATTTGGTTATTAATTAAATCCAATGTTACATGCTAACTGCCCCATTTACTAAATGGAAAAAATGCGGCCTGAGAAACGATGAAGACTTTGACAGCCGTTGCCACTGTGGATGAGAGCGGCCATTCTCTGGCTCACCCAATCAATAGCCATTTGGAAAATTGCAGGGCGTGCGTTTTGTTGATTGCATTCTGACGGATTCGGGCATTCCTGAAGAAATGTCTGCATGTTGGCTGTACTTTGTGAGAGAGTATTTGTGAAGGCGATAAAAAAGTCGGGGCTGCCTTGAAAGACAATATAAATGCAAACGACTATGTACCTCCGCCCCATCCGTACCACTGGAATTGACTGTGTCAAAGAAGTACTGAGGTGCCACGAGAGATGGCTGAAACTGTCATTGCCAAAGACTGAGTGCGGAATCTCTCCCTAGCTGATTTGTGGCTCACCAATGATGGGAGAACAGTCGGCGCATGTGCAGTAGAGAGGACAACCGAATCAAGGCATCACGGCTCTGGGTGGCATTCCAAACGTCCGAGTAATTGCTCCTTCATGGGACTCATCTTCCATCTGGACCCTCTGCAACTTTTTCTGTATGACTCTGATGCGAAATGCCCGGCTACCCCCCACCGCGGAACATCATTATGATTTATTTCCCTCCCACCCCGGTATCTGTGATTTCCAGAGTGCGCTGGGAAGGGTCCAGCTTATGAAATGTTTCTCCGCCTGGCCCAAACTCTTCCATCATCCAAACTCACTGTTTTCCTCTCTCTCAGCTGTCAGCCAGGCTCTCCGAGCAGAGAGCAAAGCAGGGACAGGTGGAAGCGGTCTTTGCTGGGCGTTTTTAATGAGGGTCCCGCTGGAACGGCAAGTGGAAAGACCCCGCGACCTGTTGGGAGTAAAACGGCAGCCGTGCGGAAACACGAGTCCAAGGCTGGACACATGCAATGTCTCTGCAATCTTTACTTTGGCAGAATATTTTGGCAGATCCGTGCAAGCCAATTAGGAAGCAGAAAGCATGAACAAACTACTGCTTCGGTTTAAAAGAAACACAAGGCTCATTACCACTCCACTTCTGTGCTTCAGACCTCTACAAAACCAGCTGAGAAGCGGATGACAAAGAAAGACAACATCCACCCCATGAGTACCGCCAAAAATTGCAATAAAGAAACAAAGAGGATGATGTTGTGATCTATGAGGTCAGGGCAGTCGTGGCTTGAGAAATGGTTCTTGTTCATCCATCATAGAATGGACTGAACATTCAGTATTAGGAAGCATATGGTTAATTAATTCCTCTTAGACACTTGAATGGATGAGCGTTGAACGTGGCGGCTCTCAGTCCTTTCATTAGGTGTCTAATTAGTCTGACACCCCTCAATGCGGACATCCTGGTGTGCATCCCCCCGCCATTTTCTGAATCGACATCTCCCATTCAACTATGATAGCTCTACCCCAAAAATGCAATCGTAGACATGTAGCCAGAACGAGAGACACTAGACACGATTGTAAATGAAAGTGTTGGGTGTCCTTGTTATTACATGGACTGACTTCAGTTAAGTGTTTGTTTCAATTAAGACTGAAGTGTGATGACTATTCAGTAAAGTGTTAAGTGTTTACAATAGACATTTTTCTTTCCCTTTCTGTCAACGTCTTTTGTCTTTTCTTCACCCCTTTACATCCTTTCCTTTTGTACACTCTTCGCACATAGATATTAACAAGTCGATCTAAATGCATGTGGGTGTTCAATCAATCTCCAGACAAAACAGCGAGACTTCTGCGAGCGCCCTTAAATGTTACGTTTCCCCCATCAAGAGCACCTGATTTTTTTCACAGAGACTCCCAATGGAAGCTTCTCTTGTTTTAATGCGCCTCCTTTGGTCTCACTTCAAGATCAGACTGCTGTCTATAAATGAGAGGCAGTGAAAAGAACATCATCAGCAAGTTAGTAGATCAAAGAGTCTCAAGCCATTTTTCACTTTCACATTGAGGCCGAGAGGAATCTGTCAGGAGTGACTAATATCTTCACTCAGATCTGTGCGAGTGTGTGTGTGTGTAAAGTAAGGCCGTAGAGAACGTGCTTTGCCAGAATCAGAATCCCATGATAAAACACCTTTGTTTCAGCAGCCTACTTACTAACACCTTTACAAGACGATTTTCATACAAAATAAAGCTACACTTAATTGCAGAAAATGCTCTTTTAAGCCAACGTGGCGCTAAGTGTCGTGCTTGAGGTTATTATGGTGACTGAGCAGGTCTATGACTTAACTTTCTTGTTACAGGGTGATCTACAGTATTGATGTTCAAGCTTATCTCTGCATTTTATTTTCGTCTACAACCACACAGAAAATATAACTTTGCTGTGAGACAAACCTACTAATTCTATATAAGGCCTAAAAACAATCCTTTCAAACTCAGAATATTTCATCAGTCCGTCGGTATTGCTCTGGTATTCCAGTGGTTCGAATTGGGCGACTTTATACATTATGTTAACCTGTGGAAAATGTTAAACTCTTAAGCGAGTCACATGACAAAGCCCGGGGTCCAATTAAGGCAAACATGTCGCTGCTGTCCTAATCTTAATTTAAACCTTGCATCTCCAAATTTCGTGCTTTTTTTTCGTGCTTTATATAATTATTATTATTAGTCACCCTTTATGTTTGTCACAGGGTTTTGCAAATATCTAACCAATAAAAAATAGTAAAAAGTGCTTGTCAACTACGACAACACAGTATGTAATCATTTAAAAAGTACAGTGTTTTTTCCACTTCCTGAAAAACAGCAAATTTGGACATACAAGGTTTCAGAAGGACAGCGGCGATGTATTGAAAATGTGAAAATACTTTAAGTTGCCTGTAACTCTGAAACAAAGAGAAAAAAACAGACTGAAGTTTGTATCCGGCTATGACAGTGGTTGCGCATCGGGCGGTATGATGAAGGCCCAGCACGAGAAGAAATGAACGCAGAGGGAAGCTGATGACCTTCCGATGCCGAGGACATAATGACCTTTTTAATGAGTATGCCACCACTGAGAAAATGGCGCACGGCTCCCGATCTCACCGCTTGCAAGAAAGCGATACTTGCTAAATTCACCCCCCAAAAAAACAGAGAATGGTAAAAGCGTAGCGCAAGTCACAAACATCTGTCAGGAGATTTAATTGGGTTCATTAGACAACACAGCTAGAGTTTCCAATTACAGGCCTAGATAATTAATTGCACTTCAAATTAAATATATTTCCTCATCAGCTTTTAATTAAACGTGACCCCTTGTTGTTGATTGAATCCCAAATTCTCAGGGTGATCAAAGGTTTCCAGCGTGTTTACCTGAGGTGCACAGGGAGATGAGCTTGATTTTGGAAGATGGTTGGGGTGTCTGTAATTACATGAAGTGATTAAGATCCATCAGTTTTGCGGCCTTTGCTGGGCTGATAACAAGGTCAGAGCTGAACTAGCCCAACAGCTATACTTCAAGCACAGGGTTCATCCGCTAGAACTAAGTGTAGACAACAGTAGCTCTGCTGTAAAACTAGTGCACTGCCATGAAACTTCATCCAAAACAACTCGACAGAAATTGAATGCCACAGAAATAATGTAACGAAAAGAACTTATTTCGAATAAGCACATTTCGAAGCTAACATGCTAATCTAAATATAAACTGATGCATAGCAAATACAACTATTGATTAAAAAGTCTATTTTCCTATTTAGCTATTTTATGATTATTCAATTACGAAAAAAACAATCAACATTTCTCTAGACTTATCAACCATCTACGATTATTTTTATTAGACCTCATTGCAATGACTTCTGGGATTAGCTTTTCACATATCTACAGCTCACTGCAAGATGTAAGCATGGGTCCAGAAGCACTTCTGGTTTCATGTTTACTTAATTTATTTTTAAATCTTAAATACATAATTCAATTTTACAGATATTAGTTTAACAATTTGATTCGGTTATAAATCTTCTGTTGGTTGTATTTTGTTGAAATGTTTGTGTTGTCTTAAAAACTTAAACAGGAAGTTCTAATGGACCAGCGTTGAAAAGGCATCGCTTACGTTTTCCGAAGGAGTCTATATGATTTCAATCATACTCAAAAGGCACTGCATTAAATTTGAGCTTTTTCAATAAAATACAATTTCATGTTGCAGACCCCTGTGAGATTACATTAAACAATTTACAGTCTAAGTAAATACACATACAAATCCATTTCAAGCAGACAAATAGAAAATTGTATTATTGTATGGGACAATGCTGTTATTTTTAAATAACTTTTGAAGGCATGGACTAACACTTATTTGGAACCGTCTGACACGGTCTCATCTTCTCACATTGGATTTTCTTGAGATTCATGGGATTACAGGAAATGCATAACCGAATTACCAGCAGACACCTAGTCACGCAGCATGCATCAAAGCAGGCCTCAGGTATGCTCCGTTACTGCCTTAATCAAAATGGACCAGAACAAAAAATGTTGTTATTTCAGAACATCATGGATGGTTAACCATTCCGCGTAGCATTTGGCCATTAAACTACAGAAATGTTAACCACACGGGCCACTCTTGCATCTCTCATAAGACACGGTTCAGATTGATAAAAATGTTAAGGGTGAACTTACCAATAAAGTAGGCCAACAGTAACACCAGTGTGACGGAGATGAGAATGGCACTGAGGGCGGCACATTTCCAGTTGCAGTGCTTGTAGGGTTTCTTCAGGCTAAAGGCGGGTCGTGAGAAGGTGTTCCGTGGCAGGGGGCGGGGCGGTGGCGAATACACCGTGCTGGACGTCAAAGGGTAGCCAGGCGACGTAGTGCAGTATAAGGGCGAAGTGCCACCAGGCTTGAACAGAAAATGTCTGGAGAGACGCAGAGAACATTTTTGCTTACGTTCACAAAACATCGGGCATTAGACTACGGGGCAGTGTGCGTTTTGTAATCGTGTTAAACAGTGTCTGTTGAGTGTGAAGGCTCGTGTCCTCTACGCAGTCCGGTACTGCTGTCGCTAAGCACTTTTCTGAGCAGTTACCATAGCCACCTTTGAGCGCCGCCTGCCAGCAGGACACACTGTGCCCCTGAGGGCTGCGTTATATCGAAATTTTGAATCAATATCAAATTTAATTTACAGCACGAGTAACCACGCTGGATTCTTGTTAATACAAGCCCTCGTGGTGACTTCTAATTCACCTAATGGGTGCGTGTCAGGAAGCTCCCGGATATTGCAGGATGTACGTTATGAGGACAGCTTAGTTGTACAAGGAGGCCGGTTCTCTTGAAATGAGAATCTAGACAGAAGGCATCGATTTAAAAACTGCTGTCAAGGTTAACGTGCGCTACAAACCAAATGAGAGGGGCACTCAGAAATGAACCACAGTAGCTTAATGAAGAAAACATAGCGACATTTTAGACATAGCGTACACTATAATGCAGAAGTTCGTCGCCATGTTTTAAGATAATCTGCGACAAAAAACGACATGCCCATCAATACATTTTTAGCATGAGAAACAGTTTAAGAAGCTACGGATTTTGACACAAAAACTTTTTACAAAAGCCTCCCTATTGTTTGTTGACATGCTGTCAGGCGTCAATTTGCATATGTGCACAAGCTTTGGGAATTGTACACTACAAAAAAATATATTGCTGCCTTAAAAAAATTCTTAAATTTTGCGCATTGTCGAGTTGCTTTAAATTGTTTTGAGTTGACGTAATAACACTTAAAAAGTAAAAAGTCGAAATGACTTGTAAAGCCAATTTAACTGTACTTAAAAACTTTAGGGGCAACTATCTTGCAGTTGAAATTAGATGAATTAGTTGAAAAAACATATAACAAAACTTTGGTTCATCAAACGCATGGCGTGACGAGCTTCTGACTTATGTGCGCTTTGCCTTACGAATAATTACTAATCTAAAACGCTACATTCACTGTTAGTTCTATTTACAATAGCTGTGCAAAACTAACTATCACCCTTAAAAGCATGCAACTCATACAGTAAGTAATGAAACCAGTTAGCTTTGGATAACATACTGTACACAGACTTTTGTTACACTATGTGTTGAAATGAAAATCACGATGCAGCATGGCAAAGCAGATTCCGCTAGATTCCGGCAGCCGCGGTCAGATCATGCAACATACCCATCAGTGAAAGCATCGTCACGGCGAGCTGTGGCCAGCGTGTCCATCTCTATAAAGTTGTCCTGTAAAGTCTCTAGGAATGCCTGCTTTGCTATGTTTCTACACACAGGTGGAGAGATGGACAAATGGAAAGTGAGACGTGCAAGAGGAACAAACAGATGTGCAACAGAAAAATGACACTGGCGAGCTTGCGCAAACGGAGCGGACTGACCGACGAGGACAAACAGACACCCTTATGGAACTAAAGTGCTGTGTGCGGGATTTGCGGCACCGTGAAACCCTCCCGCCCGACACGTCCCGTCCCAGGAGATTTCTGTGCTCTTGTACCGCACATGTACCTTGTGTTGTACGACCCATGCCTCTCTCTGCAAGCGTCCTGTTCTTCTCTGATAAACATTAGAGTATTCTGGCTGCTTTATGATTGTGGTTAGAAGAAAACAAGACATTACTTTTCCATTCACTCTGTGTTCGGGGGCTGACAAAACACTTTTCAGAAGAATCACACATTATACCGACAGAATTCCCATGAGGTTATGCTAAATACGGCTTTAAAGGAATAGTTCACTTGGAAGTGAAAATTGTCTCATCATTTACTCATCCTCATGTTGTGCCAAACCTGCATGACTTTCATTATGCCGTGAAACACAACAAGAGAAATTGATGGGCTGTTTTTTTCATGCAGTTATCTGGAACGTTCTAAAATGCAGGGCTTCTCTCAACTCATGGATGGGTCAAATATGGACAAAACTAACTGTTGAGTTAAAATGACCTAGAAAATGTCCACATTTGACCCAACCACAGGTTAAAGGGATAGTCCCCCCCAAAATGAAAATGCTGCAAGGAATTACTCATCCTCAAGTTGTTTCAAACCTGTATACATTTATTTGTTCTGTTGAACACAAAGAAAGATATTTGGATGAATGTCAGTTGCTGACATACTAGACTACCATAGTAGGAAGAAATATTGTATTTCTTTGTTCTGTTAAACACAAAAGAATACATGTTGAAGAGTTTAGGAAAACGAACAGTTCTAGGGCACCACTAACTACCATTTTCTGACTATCCCAGAAATCTCAGTTGCAAACATTCTTCTAAATATCTTTCTTTGTGTTCAACAGAACAAAGGATATATAGAGGTTTGGAACTACTTGAGGTTGAGTAATTCATGACAGAATTTTCATTTTTGGGTGGACTATCCCTTTAAAACAACCCATGTTAAAGAGTGTAATGAATGTGAAAGCACCTCAAAACTATCATAAAAGTGACCGATAAAATTATAAATAGATCGTCAAAAACACGCAAAGTCAAAAACTTTGTGTCAGGAACATGCAAAAAAACGTCACAAAAGAGTTCTGAGTATTTCTACCTCGAACTGCCATGGCAGTCAAATTGACCGCATGCATTACAGACACTGTATCTTTTCAGCGCTCTTTCTTGCCATTGAAGATTTTCGCCACTGTTGCTATAGCTACTTATTATCTGGCATTTTTTTATGTTATTGCTAAGCCAAAACGTAGCTTACCCTCAAAATGTCAGCAAAAAAGAAATGCAGCTTTCAAAATCAGTTCGTTTTCCCACAGGTTAGTGAATATTCTTTGTAACTGTATTTGATCTTGCTAATTTTGTCATATGTCCATACATGTCTACGAAGGTATTTACTATGCAATTACATGCATATTGTTAATATTTATTACTTATTATATTCTAAAATTTGTTTTTATTTTACATCATTTTATCTACTTGGAAAATCTGTAATTAGCAATAAAGTAATTAGTCTACCCAATACGTTTTGAGGCTGACTATGAAATAATACATTTTTTAATTCGTAAGAATTTCAATTTAGTGTCCTGATGTTTATTATTAACTATCCTAACAAAACACATACATTTATTCATACATTTTGATTCCAGTGGTGCGTGCGATTCGTGTGATCCAATTATAGCTCCTGAGCATTGTAAAATCCAAAATATATTGAAAAAGGATAGATGTTATCATTTCTAAAATTCACAACATGTTTTTATATAACAAAATATTCTGCATCAATCCATATTTGTTGCGGTTTAGATTTTCACCGCAGTGAAAATGTTGTTTTTGAAAGAACTTCCGTCCTAAAACAGAACACCAGACACACAGCGAGGCACACACCTTCGGGTGCGGTCTCGTAGTTTTTGCAAAATTATAAACAAAAATGAAACGCATAAATTAATTATTTTATTTTAAACGATCGTATTATGTACGCCCATCGGAGTTCGCTTTGCACTTTGGGATGTGGTTGAGGATTTTGACATTTTTTTTAGTAATCCTATTATAATATATGACAACAGACATTCAAAGCTTCATTCTAAAATCTCAATAGAAGCTTTGAATGTAAATATTGCATGAAAAAATGACGTTCAGTACAGTCTATTATGTGCGGTCAAAATGACCGCTGGGCCATTCTCGTAGTGATAGATTTTCTAGTGTTAAACCATATTTTGATGAATCTGCCTTTGTAGTTTGCAAAACTGCGCAGAAAGATTTATTTATAATTCTGACTGATCTGATTCATGAGTTGTTACTTAGTGACTCAACATTCCAATCACAGTGGTTAACATCGTAAAGATTATTATTGAATAATACATAAATGAAAGTCGTTTCTCACAGACAAATATACTGTTTGATTTCAAAAGACTTGGGATGTAGGGCAAACATCTTCTATGTTTTTTACAAAGTGCTCTTAAAAGCTCAAGCACAAAGTGTACATTGTAACTCCCTTAAATCTTCTTTTTTATAAGACAGAAAGAAGAAAGTTGTGCAGGTTTGTAACAACAGAAGGGTGACAATACCCTATAGCATTTTCACTTGTGGGTGAACAAATCCCAAAAACATTGTGATCTTTGCAGTTTTAAATAATAAATGATTTCACAAAGCAGACGGTTATTAACATTCAGAGAGAAACTCTCTAGACAAACAGTATGCATTCAGTTAAGCGTGTCTGCAGCGGCTCGGCAGCCCCCAGAGACGACTGTTCCATAAGGTGAAACCGAGATAATGCAATGGAGAAATGAAGCGTCAACATGCACACGGAAGGCTCAGCACCTTCAATTCAACAAGAGAAAATGCTGTTTCAGAACGCCTGCTCATTGTCCCTGCCTGTCTCACGTACATTTGTTTGTTTGCTTGGGCATCGAGAGTCATATTAAAGTTTCAAAATGAAGATGAGTTGGGTTCAAATGCCAGTTTAAAGAAAGTATAAAAGAATACGTGCAAGCAGCCAATGAGAGAGTAGCATTTCCTGGCTCTCATCCAATGAGAGGTTTCGGTAAGCCTACACATCCAGGGACTCATCCAATCCATTCCAGCCCGCCGTGCAAAAGCTGTAAGACGGAACCATTATAAGGCCATTAGCTAAAGCCCAAATGACAGACCATCTTTCACTGCCCTTGTGGATATTGCTAATGGTTCCAATTTCATCAGAGGGATTCAGATAATTGATCGCTCTTTTTTAGATCTGAGGGAGGTGTGTGTGGGGGAGTGTGTGTGTGATGTCACTGATTTATTCGGTTTCCGTCACTCTCCTCGTGCCGCAGATCGGCTGGCGTGGCCATCTGTTTCTCTCTCCTGTGGGAATACCTGGTCCAGATTAAAGTTTGGGGAAATCCATGGTGTTTAATCAGTCATTATGTTGCTAACTGTCCCTCCGCAAATTCAAATTAACATTCATTTTCCTGTTGAGTGGACCGTTCACACCGCACCGGTCACAAACACATCAAGAAGACAGTGAGTACACAGCTTCCGTGTGAATTCCCTAGCGCTTACAATTATTAGCAGCGTGCTATAAAAGACACTTCCGGATGTGTTGGAGCTGTGATGTAGTGGTTAGAATATAGGCTCAAAAACAGTATGAAGGGGTGCTCATATGCGTAATGCAGGTTCGAGTCCGAGTTGCAACATTTTTTTGATCACTACCAAAATCGTGTCACTTTTTATCTGGTTAAAATTTAAATTAAATTAGTTGTTTTGTTCGTTTTGGGGTGAAATAAGAGTTTGAGAGTTTCTTCACAGCAAACAAAATATGTTGTAAGAACATTTGACAACATTTTTATTAAGTTACAAAAACATTATTTCGGAATTTTTGAATGTTCCGCTAACAATATAAAATAATGTTTTTAAAATGTTTGTACAACGTTTTCATAACGTTTAGTAATGACAACATGTTTATAAAACATTCTTTTGTCAGAACTTTGAGAGGATGTTAGCCAAATTTCTGCAAACGTTCTGTATTAGCTCTGATCTACATAATTAAAATAAGACAAAAGCACCCCGCCTACTCTCATAAAAAAAGATATAAAACCTCAAGATTTATAACAAGCCCCTTAAGATATATAACAATCCCCTTAGCCAAACATAATACTATACAATGTAGCCGTACCTCACAGGTCTCGTAATCTCATAGGCGTCAAGTCAGAAGAACATTAAAACTTTTACAGCATCTAAAATAAACATGAGCCATTTGAGTGGTCGTCCGGTTGAGCTGCGATAGCTGGAGGTATTCTGTACATCAGCATGTATCACTCCTCCTCAGGCTGGTCTGACAGCACTGATTTCTCTCCGCCATGCATGAAGAGCAGTCTGGGCAATGTAAACAGACATCTGAAAGGTTCTTGACTGATCTCCTCCACACAAGTACCTCAGTTAGAGGCAAACAGAGCAAGGGCTGATGGGGTTGGCACTACTTTAGGCGAAATAAAACAATGCTTTTCTCTTGTTGTATATTAATCTTCTGAATGCATGTTGACCCAATGCAGGGATTTACATGAAACCAATGTGATTTCTCAAATAAGCTACAATGCTGTATATTAAAACATTTGGTGTCACGTAGAGCTTTAGAAGGCGAAAGACTCTTTATTAAGCATTTAAAAAGCAATTGATCTTTTAAGCAGATTATGAACGGCATAAACGCTTCATGCAGCCAGCATATGCATGCCTTACGATGCATTAAACACCTGACGTAGAGTCGCTAAATGCTAAATTAACACTTACACCAGGTGAAGATCAGAGTCCCAAACGTACCTGGTCTCTAGAGGGACGTTGCTGTTTAGAAGCCAGTTGTCCTGGGCACTGCCTGGATCCTGGGCACTGGTACCATCATTGGGAGCCGAGATATCAGTGGGCGCAGGACTCGGGTTACTGCGCTGGGTGTAGTTGCTGTGACTCAAGGAGCCAACAGAGGCGCTGTGGTGCTGGCTGGGCGAGTGGGTGTGCGAGAGGGGCAGTGGCGGCGTCCTCAGTCGGGAATGATTTGGGAAGGAGCCTTCTGGATCGAGAGAGAGAAAAAGAGAGTCAATAAAATAAAAAGCACAATCAGCTATTTGTTTAATTAACGTTCCTGGTTAAGAAAGGTTTTGCTGTTTTCATTACCGTATGGTGTACCGATAATATATTTGTAGTATATATGCCTGATACTGCACAAGAAAGCAAGTCAATTTTCATTATAAAGCATTTTATTGGAAAAGGGTAATCTTCTAAAGTAGCAGTTCTCTAACTGTCCTCTGGGGGTGCACTAATTTACATTTACGCATTCGGCAGACGCGACTTACATTGCATTATCCTATACATTTTGTTTCTAAGTAAGTGCAGATTGTGCGTTTTGCTGATGTTGGTTGTCTGATTCATGATGTTTGGATGCGACAACGGGAGCTTTGTGGAGTGCACCTTCTTTATATCTTAATATAAATATAGAGTATATATAATATATTATTACAATTAATTTAAAATAAAAATATTTAAAAACATACACTTATAAACACATTAATTAACATATTTATTCATTTCAGTGCCTAATAAAATATCTCTAATGGCAGAGCATTAGGTTTTTACTGACACATAAAATGTCATGTTATAGCCAACAGCAGCCTTCATTTTATTTCATGACTACACTTCATCGTCAAATATCAATAAAAACAAATATATATTAATTTATTCATTTTTTAATGACTAAAGCTTTCCTTAATAGTTAAATTTACATTGACAAGTCAAAAGAATCAGAGACCTCAAGCAAATCTACTACAGTCGGTATAGCCTTTGCGTTTTTAAGATTATTAAAATAATAACAACAATTAATTAAAAATGTAAATACATATTTTAAATAAATAAATATATATATCATACCAAAACAAACTTAAAGAAACAACAGTTTTAAAACTATAACTGCAAAACACAGCTTAGGCACTGAAATGAATAAATATATTAATTAATGTGTTTATAAATGTATTACTTTTATTTTTAATTAATTGTAATAATATATTATATATACTGTATATTTATATTAAGATAAAAAGAAGGTGCAATCCACAGAGCACCCGTTGTCACATCCAAACATCATGAATCAGACAACCAGCATCAGCAAAATCAGCACAAAATCTGTCATTATCAAGAAGACTGAATTACCAGCAGCAACCTGTTTGAAATTCACGCCATGACAGAGTGCAGTTTGTCAGGTTGGGCTCAGGTTGAGCTATGATTTAAGCTTCCAACGAGGCTTCTGTCGCCTAAAGTCACTTTGCATCATGGTAGAAGGGGGGCTATCAGACACGAGATCCCGAGCATCAGATTGTGGCAATCCAGACGCAGATAAAGAGCCTTGTGTCCTTGTGCGCGCCGCAGCCATTCATTTCCATATCAGCTAACCCATTCATCAATCAATATACTAACGCCTCATTGCGCTAAGAACCCTTACTTAACAAGAACAAAGCAGTTTCGTTTTACACCTGCAGCCGACATTCAATGGTCTCTTAGCTTGGGAGAGTTTGGTTTTGCTAGTGTGTCGCTAGAGTGGCTAGGGCACTAAAGATGTTTATTTACAGTTGAACAACACAACCCTCAGTTAATGTTTATACAGAGAGTAGCAGCCCACAGAATTATTTAAATAGATACTATGTGACCCTGTCTAGGAAGACATTTTTTTGTGATTTATGTGTGGTTTTCCACATAAAATTATATCCTACATAATGTAAAGAATGTTCTGTGAAATTAAAATATCTTTAATATTGAGTGCGTAAGACTCAAAGTGCCCTATTTTAACGATCTAAGCGCATGGCGATGGCGCACTTGGGGGGTGTCCGAATCCACTTTTGCTAGTTTAACGACGGGAAAACGGACGGCGTTGGTCTAAACGGGTTGTCCCGATTCTCTTAATGAGTAATGGGTGTTTTTGGGCGTGTTTTTTTTTTACGTGCATTAAACCAATCAGAGTCTCATCTCTCATTCCCTTTAAGAGCCAGTTGCGTTCGCGCCATGGCGGATTCGCTATTTACAAGGCGGAATTTGTAAGAGCAAAGACTGGGCGCACAATCTACAGGACAAGCCAATTTTTTTTATCTTTATGTACACAATAGTAATCTTTAACATTGTAATCCATTTATTTGTAATATTTGGTTATGTTTTTGTGCTGCTGTGTGTCCCTCTATGTGTAATAAGCAGAATGTACGCACGTTGTGCACCCGCCTATAGGTGCATTTACTAATGTGCTCTTTAAATAACCAAAAACATATTGCTTTAGACCAGCATTGAGTTGGTCTATTTTCAGTTCCTCAAAATAGCAACGTGCCAACAATGAGCCAGAACACACCTATTTTTTCGACCAGCACGTCCATGGGCACACAAATGAGCGCAAATGCATTTGCTATTTAAACAACCTGGCGCAGGAGGGGAAAATGAGAACTGCGTCGGGCTGAAAAAACACTTGCGATGCGCCTTGCGCCGGGTGTACGATAGGGTCCAAAGACAGAAATGAATGTTTAGGTAGCCAACTTTCCATTTTTTTGGGGTGGGGAGTCATTACAATAAAATGTGGTGTCAATAAAATCATTAATTTCAGTATTTGTTTTATAAACGAAAATTACAAATATGCTATCTTAAAATCGTTTAAAGCAATAAACACACATTGTTGACTTTGGATGATCTCATGGCCCACTTAAAAGCCATAGTCACCACAAAAACAGAAATGTATCGATTACTATGTATAATATGTGATTATGTGGATTGCTCACAGCAGGTTATATGAAATCTGTGTCTTTTGATACTGATTTCTATTTAAAGATGACACATTTGTTACAAATGCAGTATATTCATGGGCATAGCATGGTGATTTTAAAGGGACAGATCACCCAAAAATAACAATTCCGTCATTAAAAAAGTCATATAGAGATATGACTCTTGCTTCTTTGAAACACAAACCAAGATATTTTGAGAAATTGGTTTTGTCTTCATACAATGAAAGTCAATAGCGGTCAATGTTGTTTAAGTACCAATGTTCTTCTAAATATATTTTGTGTTTTGAAGTCATACAGGTTTTACATGAGGGTAATCTTTGGATGAACTATGCTTTTAAGGGGATGCATTAGACACACAGACGTTAGCAAACTTCCTTTCCAAAAACGTCCTTGCAACTAAGGTTTCTTTGATAGAGTTCTGCATATTAGATTAGATTCAACTTTATTGTCATTGCACATGTACAAGTACAAGGCAACGAAATGTGACCTCTGCATTTAACCCATCCAGAGAGTAGTGAACACACGCAAGTGGTGAACACACGTACCCCCGGAGCAGTGGGCAGCTATCACTGCAGCGCCCGGGGAGCAAGTAGGGGTAAGGTGCCTTGCTCAAGGACACCTCAGTTGTTACCCGCTGGCCCTGGGAATCGAACCGGCAACCTTCTGGTCACAAGTCGGACTCTCTAACCATTAGGCCACATATATACATATATGGATATACATGGAGTTCAGAAAATACATATGAAAAATCTTGTGAATACTTTTGAGTTCAGTTGAGTTAGCTCAGACCGCCCTTTAACCCCTGTGTATATTCTATAGCACAAAGGTAGCAGCAAGGACAACAATGGACGACATTGAGCGAAATGCAGTAAACAAGCGTGAGTCACTCTCTACTCCTCAATACTGCAGAAGTTGCACGCTTTAAAGGTCTTACCGCAGTTTCACACACCGAGCGACACAGTATGTTCTCTGTTGGAGGCATGTCACCAGGGTAAAGGAACGCTAGTTCTCACATCTCTCATATGACTAAATGAGTGCGTTTGCACCATGTGGTGAGTGCACATTCCTACTGAAGATCATTATGGGATGTGGCACTGACAGGGACCCCGTTACTTTTTTTATTCCCTTTCATTTCGGGCACAGGGCCGGATCATTTGTCAGAGACTATGACAGATGGGCCCGTACCGAGCTGCATTCCCACAATCCTACGCTACCAATTACTCAGAGCTCTGTTGCCTCTGTGAGCCAAGCTGATGATGGCCCTGATGAAACCAGATCAAAACAGCCGAAAAGCTGGAAGAGAGCTAAACCATTTTCATTGCACCGTGAGGGGATGTATTGGTGTGCGGGAGTGCGACTATGATGGAAGTGGTGAGGTTCAGGGAAGGTTAATGTCGACGAAACTTGGTGAATTGGTTTACTTGACTGTCCAAATAGACTGCATACAATTTTAAGTGAAAAACGCTTTTACAGCTATCACAGACCTTTGACAGAGGCAACTTCTGGCGAGTTTAAATGCGAGTTTTGATGGAGAATTTGGATATCTTTGGAAAATACAATTCCTTCATGTTTTGGCACAGAAACAACACATTTGACTTTAACTTATATGCATTTTGTCAGGGGAAAAAAATTGTAACAGTATAGACCCTCAGGTTCAAACAACCAAACAAAAAAGCATTATGCATGTTACGAGTGCTACAAACAGAAATATACTAAAACCAAGGTTAGGCAATGCAATTTTAAACACTTCACTAAACACGTATAAACTCCTGTGTTCTGTTTTTATAAAGAGTTTGTCCTAACCCGAGGTTTGTAATCCCTAAACAGCAGACAACAAGAATGCTGATGCAGCATTCCAAGGAATGGAGCTTAATTTCCATTGAAAAGCACCAAAGGTAAAACTCATTGGAGTCCTTGAGACAATGAACATATCGGACGAGAAGCAATGATTCAGCAAGAACAATTCGGCAGAGTCCAGAAGGACTTGAAAGAGGGGAAGGACCTTCATCGATCTAGTTTGCACAACCCCAGACAGCCGCAAAAAAGTTTGTTTTGCCATTTAAGGAACGGATGACTCTTGTGTTTCAAATGGTCTCCAGAAGACGAGGAAAAAATCACTCATTCTTTCAACTCAACTGTTGCTTAGGAGGCTGCAAGTATTCTCTTGAGATTTAAATTATAATAGGCACCTAATTATTCTAAATGAAACTCGCAAGGAAATAAAATTACTTCATGATTAGAAGACAGCAAGTGAATAAAATGCCAATTAAAAAAGACGAAAAGCGTCTCTCTGTGGAGATTTCCTGGCGTAGTTATGTAGTTTTAACAACAATGCTTAAAAAGGGAAGGGTAATACTCCCTCACAAGAACTTTACTGAAAGGTGATAAAAAGCTAATTTGACCTGCCGGTATGTTTTTGATGAGTTTGACTCCGTTTAGCAACTGATCACAGTCCAGAAATATTTCAGAAGCTTTTCTCTCAAGCTCAATATTTGCCGGCGTCAAAGCCTATTAATGTTGTCTGAAGTCAATCTCCAAGGAAAATTGAGTTGCTCCAGTAAGCAGTGTTAGTTAACCAGCGAGTGACACAAAAACATCAAACCCTGCAGCAGAATTGATTTGTGCATATGAATAATTGATAAGGAACGAGGTCATCCAAATGTGTCTTTAAAGTGTCATAATCGTAGCTCCTGAAGAACAACAACAAAGTTTTAAGTTACCTTATTTGGGTGTATCTCTAGAAACCTGTCAAGAGCATGTCTGGGTCTTATATCATCCAAAATAGTAAGAAATCTTATTTGTCTTCGTTATATATACACAATATACAGTAGTGGTCAAAAACTATCGACAAAAGTCTTCAGCTTTTACTTTTGAAAACAGTTTTTTAACAATGTATTAAAGATTTTGTTTAATACAACTTATTGAATAAAATAAATAAATACCTTAACCAAAATTAGGCTGTTTTTTTAACATTGCGGTCTTGAAAATTATTGTCAATTTATTAAAATGATAAATCAATCTTAGTGGCACTATCAAAAAGGCTTTTTTCATCTATTTCTTATCATCACGCTTGATTTTGGAGTGAAACATGATCAGGACGTTTTGTGACTTTCAGATTTTCTCATCGCCTCACAACTTGAAGGTTAAAGGCTGATAAAAGTCTATTTCGGTTCGTAGTTACGAAATAACAGTCTTGAAATAACAGTTGTCACACCTGAAAGTGAGAACTCGACTTAGACACACGATCAAACGTGCAGGTGTGAGACTAGCTTCAGAATTAATCAAAACCCCTCTGCCAGCCAAACGGATCATTAAACGTCATCCACGTGTGCCTAAAAATAGACCTCCGATCGCCTGTCCGGTTTGTTTGCTGGGTTTGTTTTCCGACTGTAAATGTTTGGAAAGGGTTGTGCACTTGTGTCTTCAATTCAGCCCGAACGTCCGACAGTTACCCTGGGCGTAAATGGAAGGTTGTGCGTCTATGGTTTTCACACTTTTTCCTCCATTCAATCATTGGCTGAAGTGTTGTTCCTAACCATTAGAAAAGACAGCGAGAAAGATACATGTGGGAATACAAGCTGTCTTCGTTGGTCTCGTTTGAAAGCTACCAGATATAGCCAACAGCATTCAGAATCTCTCAAGCTCTCAAGCTCATCAAGTGTGAGTAACCCAAGGCTTAGCTGACACCTCCACAGTTATATCAGAGAAACCAAATCTGAAAAATACATATCTCCATGTTTGAAAGCTCGCTGAAATGACAGCGGCCAATTTACTTTAGAAAAAAACATATCGCGTTGGATCAAAAGCAAAGGTGATGTTTTTCATGAAATATATGCCGTTTTTGTGTTCCCCAAGGTCGTGAAGACATATTTGATGTTGAAACGTGCAGATGGCTCTGTCTGGCACTTTGTTATCTCCATGGTAACCTCGGGAATGGATTATCTAAATAAAGCGGCGATTCATGAGCATGCAGTGTACATCTACCAAAGGTGACAACGCATTAGCAAAACAGCTGGACAGATGCAATTAAAAAAATGGACTGCGGTTACCATCCTGGCATCTGCTAGAACTATAAATAACTCATATTTCATCATAAAGAAACAATGCAGGTGAAAGTCGCAAGACCAACAGCGACTATATCTCCGGTGGATTTATGTTCTCGTAAACCTCACTTGCTTCCCTCGCATACACAACAGGGGGGTGATTAAATAAGGTCTGATGAAGCCCGACTGATCCGCACGCAGAAGAGTGGGCTGACCCCGGAGCTTAATTTCCACCCGTTCATTCCTGTCTGGTCAACTGCAAAGGCGTGTTGTGCAAGCCCCTACTGAGGGAATCCATACTCCATTAATGGCCCACTGGGGCCTGCACCCCATGCTGCTCGGTGTAAAAAGATGCTAAGACAAGAGACGCTCTGTGCCGAAAAACAGCGGCTCAGCAGGGAGCACGTGGCCCTATAGCCGTCTCTCCAGGAATGGGACCCAAGGAGAAAGCCAGGGGCCACGGAGCAACACATGCTCCAAAGAAAGACCTTAAGCTTCAGCGAGTCCGTCCCATCATGCTAACCAGACCAAGCAGCCGTAGAGATCTTTCACTTTCTCAATTCAAAGTCTTCCAGCTTTCTTAATCTCAGTCTTTTTAAATACAAAGCATCTGGTTTGTGAAGTATGGATGTAGTTTTGCAGCTGAGGCGGATGAATTGAAAAATAAAACACAGCCGAGAGGCCTTCGGCCTATAAAATGCAACAGATGCATTTTTCTTTGATAATGCAGAATCGCTCTGGGAGATGTGAAATTGCCTCAAACTGATAACTCTGTCTCCAGGTGATAGCTATAAGCGGAGATGAATTTTAGAAGCCGAGATTTCCCTGTGGTGAAATTTGTGTGCGAAACTCCAGCTCCGAGGCCAAACTTTGCTTAAAGTTGCGTTTAACACCCGGGGCTCCGTGTTTCCGACGCTAACCACTTGTGAGTCTTTGCTACCCGTCTCTCGTCGCTATGCAGATGTCAGGATTAGCGTTCCCACATCCTGACGTGTAATTCCTCCTCAATTGCGTGAAAACCGTACCAAATTCCTCTGAAAACACGCTCCGTGTCGGAATCTACAACCTGAAACCCTGAGCTAAGCCTTTTTTAGCTCTTTTCTCAGCACTGGATCGCATTTCTGGAACTACATAACCCGTGTTTCTAAAGACGCACATACAAAATCATATCGACGCCAGCAACATGAATCCGTCCCTTTATTACTCCCTTGAAGTTTTACGTGAGGTTCTGGAATCTTTTTTCAAGCAGCCGGTGCCCCGTCTCTCATTGTAATTTGTCAAATCTGTAATACTCAGTTGAGAGTCAGGCTTTGAAAAAAGAGCCGTGTCACAACACAGTCAAAAACGTTTTTCAAGTGCTAGCTTAAAATCCTAACAAGACGAAAAAGGGGACACAGGGTTCATCACATGTTGTAATTTAGGCATACAGGAGAAATTATGTAAAACATATCAAAATATTACAGACTGGAGGCCTGACACGTATCTTTCGAGACATCTGTTTGTTTACACAGGGCGCACGTTAAAACGCATCCAAAAAAAAAGGTCAGACACTGTGAAATATTTTGTGATAACTGTGATAATGAATTGACAGTGTGCTTTTGAATGGTAATTTATGCCACTCCATGTGAATGTGAGGACACCTCTTTGTTAAAGAATTTAACAAAAAAAGATGGCTACTTTTTCAACAGTCTGTCATTACTGCACTGCTATTATTAAGCCTTGGACCATCTCACATAAAACACGCTAGTATGCTAATGTTAGGTAAATGAAAGCAGTTTGCTGTTTGTTCTCAGGTAAATAGAGGCCTGCTCCAAACCATAACCGTAGGAAAAATGGCTAAAATGGGCTCATTAGGTTGTTCGAGTGAATCAACAGCAGCTTCTGTCTATTCTTATTGTAATTGGGTCCTTGTTTTGTTTAAAGGCTCAACAATTACAGTAGCCAAACAATAAAATGACAATGATGGCGCTCTCCAAAAGAGCAGGGTAATTTCCATAATTTACCACTTGTTTACTTACAATCCCTCACCATGGCAGCGTTCACACAGTCAGCGCTTGAGATTGACACCTGTGACTCCCGAATTGTCATGTCCGTGCAACAGGACACAGGACTGAATCAAATAATATGAGTATGGACAGGTAAGTAAATTTTCTTTGAAAAAGCCTGTATCTACACAACATTTAACAATCCAAAATATAAAGATGCCGCTTTTGTAATTATAGACTTGTTGTCAAAACCGTCTGGTTCTGTCCAATTGTTTATTTTTATTGTCTTCCGATCAAACCCCCCCTCCCCCAAAACAGGAGTTCCCTCAGACTCTCTGAATGCACAATATCAGTATTTTGTGCAACTTCTGATACTTGAAAAATGTTGACAGCTGTAACATTAAAAAGTGAAAGTAGAAAACAACTCAAAGCATGCCATATATGTCAGTGAAACAAAAGACAAGGCTGTTGATTTGATTGGTCAACAACCTGTGTTGTGCGAGATGAGTCATCAATATGATTTGTCTGTTTTGTCTGCATATTTTCAGCTCATGTACTCGCTAAAGGGTTTTTTTGTGTTATCTTTAGTACACTAGCATGACTTTCAAGCTAACGGCCATAGACCCAAAACTCAATTTTTGATTTCACAAGGCCTTTAATGCAAAAATGACTGACAATGCAAAAGCCACCTGGGCTCAAAGTAAAAATTTGATTTGTGACAAAGAAACGAAAACACGATCAAACCTCGCATCGACCTCGGCATAGCCTCGGGCAGGAACCCCACAATTTTATTACCAGGGGCCGCAAAGCTTAACTCCAGCGTATAAACTTCATCTTCTATGGCACTGTAGCATGCTACTTTGTCTCAGTCAAATAGAGCCTTATGGTGCCTTGCATAGCTTGAAGGCAAGGGACAGATTCCTTTGGTGAGTGTGCTACCCCTCACTGGCAGCCCTAGGGTAACCCATATACCAATGCAAATCACAGCCATTTGTCGAAAAGATAAAGCCCATTTTAGCACCGGGTGCCACGGCCAAGGTGACCAAGACTCAAGCTAGCTGCCGCACGGATAATGGAAAGTTTTTGCCACTGGAGAGTGATTCATTGCTTTACGGAAGCAGTGTGGAGGCAGGCAAGCAGAATACTCTGGAGTTTGATGTAATTCCAGCCTTGGGTGGTTAACTTGTAAAGGCTGATCAATTATTTACAGCATTTTTTTGTTCTGCTCTGTAAAGGAGCCTTGAGGGAGAAAGCCAAGAGCTGCCGGCGATGACAGGCTTCATATCGACTGCACAGCGTCGCCATGCTCTCTGCTATCTTCTGATTATGAAAGCGACGTGAAGCTTTTTATCTGGACGGCATGTTAGCAAATCGGTTTTTGATCTGATTTCTAATTTTGTTGTCTTTTGCAGTATAAACATCAGTATAAACATCACGGAGAGCAGTGTAAGACAGATTTAGGCTAATAGCCAGATTTGTCTCCTATGGGATTCGGATCACGAATCTGGTAAACACAAAGAAAATGTTGTCACTTAATGTTCCATATGTGGAAAACAGTTTTGGAAGCCACATCTTTTCATCAATGGATTTTAGTGCAGACATGGCAACCTGGAAATTGACACATTGTGTATAAACGTCTAAGGATTGTATCCTTCAGATTACGTTTTTGTGTACGTATTAAAGCTTCTTGATGTTTTAATGCTATTAAAGACGATTTGAAATGAAACTAATTAAAATACATCAACAACTATAACAACATTGACCAAAACAAACATATTTCCACACAACAAAGGTCTCTAAACTGCAAGAGTAAATTGCAATCCAAGTTCAAACTGTGAAGTATATTGTGAACCACATCAGAAGTCACGGCACAGGGTGAAATTAGTCATGACATCTGCCGTGACGGTGAAGCTGCCAAAACTACACGCAAACACCACAATGTGGTGAACAAAGCTTGCGTTTTCACAATGCCAAGAACAACTCCAAATATCACAAATACAAAGAAAATGTGTTTAGATCCTTAAAAAAAGCTTGCATTTGTACTGAGGCACTATTTTGTTTATTTCGCAAAATGGTGTAAAAATGCATTGTTTACAGAATTCTACTATATTTTAACAATGTGCAGGAACTTCCAAATACGAATCTGGGAATCACTACAATAATATAAAATTTTGTATCGCTACTTCAAAAATGTCAAAATTCTGTTGAGCAAACTATAATCTGGTGTGTTGTTATATTGTCAACATTCCACTACTGTGTGAATTGTCCTTCATCATTCTTGAAATTGTCCTTCAGAATCTTGAAAAAGGAAATCAAATCAAACCCAAAAACATACATAAACACGTTTTAAAACCCATGTTGTGCTGCATACTTTTGTAAATAATCTTCATTGAGAAAAATCATTATCGGATAAATTCTTAATTTACATATAATTTACACCTCCAGATCTTGTTAATTTGTGGATCCTAAGGCAAGACAGACATCACACGTTCAGTACTGGGCTGCCTCTAACTAAAAAAAAAAAAACACACACAAAAAAACAAGAGATATTCCTTTGATTTTTGTCTCGGTATTACATGTATTTTTTTTACAAAATGTTTTGCATCTCTGATGCACTCTCACGCTCTCTCTTGGTTTTCAAACGTGACTTCAGCAGGCCCTATTTTAAAGTTTCAGAAAACATCTCACCTCCCCTCCACTGCTAACTAACAAGAACTCCCAAAATAGATGTTGAGCCCTCCACAAGCTCCAGCACACATCCAGCAGGGGATGATGGGACAGCGATATTTAGAGGAACTCACCGTTAGCAGACGCAGTGGCCGGAGCACAGTCGTTCCCTGAGCCGGTTTTAACTAAGAATGAATTGGGGGCAAACTCATCCTCTGACTCAGAGTCCCGGCCGGCTTGAGCCCCAGTGTTACCTAGCAACCTTCCCTGGCTCTGATTGGCTGCATGAGAAGGGGGAGGGTAGGGGGAGTCGATAGGGGAAGAGGAAGCAGATGAGCAATGGAGAGGTGCACCTGTAGACCACAAACACAAAAAAACAACACAGGGGCGACAACGTAAAAACACACCTCCAAATAACAGTGGACACAACAGAAATAAATCAAGCAGAAGCATGCACAGAGAGTAACAAAACAAAAGTTTTGAATTTGAAATAAAAGCTGTCTGTCTATTATCTTTCTTTTCCATTTAGATTTGTCTTCTTGAAAGTAAGTCAAGTACGCCCAGACTTTTACTCTGAAGGTGATATATAGACAGATAAGCTTTGAAAAATAATTCATGAAACATATAGAAAGGATCACTGGTGACCAAAAGTGAACAATACTATTGATCAACAGTGAATAAATAGCTTATTGGGTGAATTTCACAAAAAAAAACATTCTAGGCCACTAAATGAAAAAAAATTAAATTATTTGTAGTAGTATAGTTTTTTGTTAATTTAACACTTTATCCCAGAAATACATTTTCCCTTATTTTCTCAACTGATTTTAGGGGAAACCGTGACCCTGACATGTTTTGTGAAATTCAGCCAACAAAATCACATTTTCTCAACACAACACATTCAAAATCTGACAAAACAATTCCCACACCACATAAAGGACTGAAGCGGCCTAGAAAATAACACAAGTATACATACAATGTTCCATAGTAATTGTGCTCATCTTTTCATTCTGTGCAAACCCTTCTGACATTAAGAGTTCACATGAGAACAATAGCAGCATTCCATATGATCCAACACTGGCATATAGTCTACATATCTATAAAAGAACATTAAAATGACAAAGTAATGACATCTTAAATCATTAAATCTACAAAGTTTGCCCAGTTGAAGGACGCAGCTGGTGTTTAATGGAAAAACAATCCCTTTCAGCCATACATTTCATTTGAGCTTTTCACTTTAATTAGCATGTTCCATCCTCTCCCGTCGACATGTCACAGAATGTGTTATTTAACATCCAGTCTCATTCTGGCATGTGTTTCATGTTAAATTCACTACGGCACATTCTCTGGCATCTCTCTTCTCATTATAGACAATAAAGTCCCTACTGACTATACATATCTTCCAACTTTAATGAAAATGTCTGTTATTTATGATGCACACATGTGCAACTAACATCATACTTAATGCCAATTAAACATTAAAATGACATCAACCCCCAATCTTTCCATCTAATCCACTAAATACATTGTTTTGTGGAAGTCAAACCTTTAGAACAAGAATGCCAAACATAGGCGTGCAATATTTGTTTGTACAGGTTTTATTTGCTTGTTTCAGCATTTATTTTCTCTACTGTTACATTACCATATTGAAAACAAGATTCCTTCAATCATTCACAAACGATAAATGTTTTGTGTATTCCTTCCAGCCGATGTCGAAGCATGCTACCTCTTCGCCTACTGTTAATGTTAATGTTCGAATAAATCACATTAATAAGACAGTGTACTATAAACTATATATTGTTTAGTGTATTGCAATATGCAGTTCTACATGGATACTTCATTGATTTCATGATGAAGCATGAAGCATGAAACTCTCTGAAGTGTAAATTTCTGAATCATGCATTGTTCAATCATTGGTCTCCTGCTGGGACACCAACAGGACAATAGAAGCTATTAAGAGAGTTGTAGAACTCTCCCAAATAGTGTGGGTGTGGTCTGGTACAACCCCAAAAAAGTACACATTTTGATTTTTACTGGAAATTAACTGCTAAATAGTCACTTTTGTTCTGGAACACCATACATAAGGGTCCTACTTCCTGGCAACTTTGAAAAAAATCCCATGCGTTTACCTATGAAAACTTTGAGACAGCTATCTTCCAATGCTGTAAGTTTGGGGCGGGACTACCTTGTCTGTCTGGCCAATGACATAGGAGGTGAGTTGTAAAGAGTGAACCACAAAATCTAACTTTCTCCAAAAGGCGGAGCACTTTTTGTATATGATGTGAAGGGTACATGGCACTACCATGACATATGCTCACTCTCATTTGGGAACAAAAAATAATTATTTTGATGGAACAAAAAATAATTATTTAACATTTTGTAACCAATTTGTAACAGTTATTTTGTAGCAGCTAGTGAACAGATAAACTTTGAAAGAAAGCCTTATAAAATACAAGTAAAACAACTTTTTGTGACTTCTATCAGTTCTTTCTGCTTGCTGTATTGTTTGACTGTGAAGATAAGTCAATTCCTTCCAATTAAATGTTAATTCAACATCCAGGCTTAATTTGTATCTGGGACCATTAATATGATGGTGGTTTAGATAAATCATCACAACATCTCAAGGAGTAAGTCAAAACATTTGACTGATCTGAGCATAAACATTAAAACACATTTATTTGAAAGGCTAAAACATTCTGAATTTAATTTCACTGATGCATGAATGGAAATTCATTTCACAGAGGATTTTAAGATATACTTTCTTCACCTAACTTTAACCTACAACGAAGACTTTAATTTCCTATGAATCATTTCTTCTCTGACAGAGAACTACATATTAAGGTCCTTTAGAAGCGCTGAAAGTCACCGAGGAGCCCGAGCAAGCTCTGCATTCCTGCATGCGGGGAGAGGAAGCATTTGTCTTACAGATGAAGGTAGCTCTGTGTTTAATTAATTCTACCTTGTGCAATTTATTCTCATTTCCCAGACTTTCCAGAAGCACCGGGAAAGAGTCAAGTCTGGAGATGGGAATTTTAAAGGTGAAGTGTGTAATTTTTGTGCCACAAGCGTCTATTGAGAGTTTTTGGTTGTATTGCTATATACAGTTGCTAGCGTCTATACTGATCTCTAAATATAGCTTGATTGTTCACTGAAATAATGTCTAGTTGGATTTACTTAATTTTTTGTTTTACAAAAGTGCTTTTAAGTAAATTTACTTTATACAATCTGTGTGCAAATACTGGCAACAAAAAATGTCAGTATATGAAAAAACAGTGCGCATAAAATTAAGCAAATTAACAGAAAAATTATGTAAATCATCCTAGTTGTTTTTTCAGTGTTCTTGTAATGCAAGCCTGTCATCCACCTGGTGAATTTTGTAAGTCTCACTAGTAAAAATCACAAACCTCTCTTCAAAGAGAAACATCATTTGATATATTGTTTATGGCACAAATTGTGTGTTACGTTTAAAGGGACAGTTCACAAAAACAGTCATTTTAACCCTCATGTCGTTTAAAACCTTATACAAGTCTTTTTGTCAGTAAAACACAAAAGTGGTTTTGTTCATACAATGGAAGTCAATGGGGGTCAATGTTGTTTGGTTACCAACATCCTTCAAAATATATTACTTTGTGTTCTGCAGAAGAAATTCATACAGGTTAGAAATGACATAAGGGTGAATAAACAGAATTTTCATTTTTGGGTAAACTATCCTTTTTAAAATCAAGGAAAGGAGTTTGTTCAAAACCCCAACCCTTATCTTAAGCAACTGAAATAATAGTATTACTAATAATTGTGTATAAATTAGCTTCAAAGGAACCTTGGGTATAGAGAGATGTATGGCTTAATATATTAACACTGACATTGACATTATAAATGTGAAATTAAAAAATAGTGTAACTGTCATAGTATTAATAAACTTTGATATTTTTACCCGGAGGTCGACATTTTTTTTGCGTCAAGATCTGTGACGTCAAATGGTTGCAACCTAAATCCGTTCTCTTAACGCTACAGCGAAGCACACACGTTTTCCGTACATAACAGTAAAATATGAGACGTCAAACATAAGATCAGATATATAAATATACATGGACTGTAGGTGGCTGTATGTCCTCCTGACATGAAAGAAAGAAGAATGCGTTCAAGTAAGCGTCTGTTCAATGTAAACATGATATAAATCATAGCTTTAAACTACCGTCTTTAAGACAGTTAAGACTATTTAAGACATCATCATCCACCGTTATCGTATACTTTATACATTATGAGAATATACTGATAAACACAATAATAAGATGCTTGCGGTTTGGTTATTCATTCTGTATTACAGCACACGTGACTATTAGCCCACTTCAGCTTTTGACCGAGAGAGAGAAGACAATAGGCCACTGATGTTGCTTGAGCTGGATAAAGAAGGACGCGGTCTCTTGACATGTCTTCACCACAAAATTTCAAATGCTGTTAGATTATTAATGATAATCTTAAACTATAATTTATTTTATTATTTAATTTATTTATTTTATTTAGCCTTGTTGTGCAAGTTCTCTGGAGCTTGTGCAGAGGCAGCAGCTTTTGCCAGAGGGGAACTGGAATCCCCTGGTTGGGCCTGGGTTCTCCTGAGTTTTTTTTTTCTCGATAGAGTTTTGGGTTCCTCGCCACCGTTTGCATACTGTTTTTGCACTATCTGCCTGACCGGGGGGGCTGCTTTAGAATTTTAAAGTTTTACTTAATTAATATTGCATATAGGAATTTATTATCTGTTATATGACCTGTGCTTCTCTCTCCTTTATCCTATAATGTGTGCTCTCACTGAGGCGTGTGTGTGTGTGCGTACTTGTCTGTGTACGTACGTGTGTGTGGTGTGTGTGTGTGTTGTGTGTGTGTGTGTGTGCGTCGCGCATCCGTTGTGTGTGTGTGTCTCTTGTGTCTGTGTGTGTTGGTCGTGTTGTGTGGTGTGTGGTGTTTTTGCTGTGTGGTGTGTCTGTCTTCTTGTGTTTTCAACTTTCATGTTTTCTGCAGGTACATTGATTGTTTTGCTTGTAGTCAATTGTCTCATGTGCAGCTGTTTGTAACAATGCAAATTGTAACAAGCGCTATATAAATAAGTTGAGTTGAGTTGAGTTGATGTTGATAAATCAACATCAAAAAGTCAAATCTGGATATAATGCATTTTATAATGGCTAAAAACATTGTGTATATTATACTGTATATTCTTATATTATAAATTTGCAATTATTTTGGTTTATTAATATGTATGCTTGTATTGTTTCTGACACAACAATATTAAAATGTATGAAAATATGACAAATAGCGTCTTATTTTCTTTCTTTATTATTTCTCAGCAATTATATATTTATATATTTTACTATATATTATATTATCTTTATTTATCCTACAGCACCTTATATTTATGTCTGTGTATGTCTGTATATACAATATGTCTGTGATCAGTTCAGTTTGACTGCCTGTGCGTGCAACCATTTTACGTCATCGAAAATGAACACGGCGGCCTCCTTAGGTTAAAATGAGTATTACATTTAGGTCTTTTTTAAAGAAATGAAAATATTGGTGGAGCCCAAGTTGATACGTAAAAGTTATGTATCGCTCAAATAACCTACAAAGTTACACCATTTACACGTTTTACAAAGAAGGTGAAATTAGTAAGTCATTGTACCGAATCAAAGCACTTCCCTCTTACAGACTTTTGTTCCTCAAAGCTTGTTTGCTCTTACTTCAGCTCCTGACAGACTTTTCCCATGTGGCTCGCCCTTCAAGCCTGGCTGATGACTGCCGTGGTCTCGTGCCCCGGACACAGCAGGCCACCCACGCTACCAGAGGACCTAATCTACTCAGAAGTCACCTAATTAAATGAGCGGGCGAACTGACGGTGGGCTCCGATTCGCAGGTAGGCAGAGTGTCCGTCGTCGCCACAGCAACCCATTGTGTCTTCCCATTTCCCAGGAGATCAGGCTGTACAGAGAGCCAATTGCGAGGGCAATTGGTACAAACAGCAGGGGCAGTTTTCTCTTTCGCACAGCCTCGGCACTTAAATTACAGAGCCCTGGCCTTGAGGCCATGTTTAAACAGCCCTTGCGTTCCAAAGCGAATGGCAAACACACGTGAATGAAGGTGCTTTACTAAGCGAGGCCTTCAGAAGGGCTACGCTCTAGTTAATCCTATGTTGAAGTTTAAGAGCTTGTAAATTATGTCTTTATAATCACAACAACATAATAAACAGCCGAAATCATTCGCAAGTAATATTCACTGGATATACAGGGATAACCGCTCAACGAGACGTGATTACATTAACATCCTACGACAATCAGCTGGAAATACGGGATTTTTGTTCGACTAATGTACACTCGCTCGTAGACGCAGTTTGACGGCGAACAAAATAATGCTAGTGCAGATGAAGGGGCATAGATTGCCCTCAGCACAAGAGCACAGCTGCTGATGGTGAATTGAGAGCTGAAAAGGCAGGAAATGAGTTAGCACCACAGATCTTATATCCATAAAATGGTTGCAGTATACGAGACCATGGGGTAGTTTGGTTTTACGACAGTGCTGTGCTTAGTGGACAGAAAGACCAGAAGAGCATGTTGAAGCATCAAATATTAAGCAAGGCTTCCTGCGGCTCCCTTCAAGCTCCAGCGTGCCTTTGGTTCTCTGAGGGTTTGTAAAGTTTTATAAGAAGAAAACATTTATAAAGAGAGAGCATTCTGGACATGTACCATAGTAGCACCTTGGAGAACCATGTAGATGGGTAAGCAATAAAAATAAAGCCTGTATATTATTAAGTACATACAGTATTGTGCACATTTAATATTATTTAAAATAAAATTATTTTAATATGTTAGAACAACACTTGTTTTATATAAAAACACTGTGTACAATGTACGTTATTTACTTAATACCTGGTAAAAATCAAGGTAAAGCTACAGTAGGCAACTCTAGAGTATCGGCTCTATCCTGGTCTGCAAAATAAAAAACGAATCTAATAGAAAAAGAAATCTAATTTCTTTCTTCTATATTCAGAAATGCAGAGGTGTTGCTTTTGTCTTGAGGTGAGACGTGTCTTCACATTGACGATAACTATTATGGGCACAAAGCTGAAGGCTAAAAAGGTTTCGCAGCAGATGGGAAAATTAAAGAGCAATAAGTTATCCCAGACTCCAGACACTTGCCTGCGAGACAATAAGACCTCTGACTGTATAACATGCAGGCGCTACAATTAAGATAATAATCCAGTGACTCGTGTCACTTATGGCCGAATTTCACGCTTCATTTACATTTGCTTCAAGCACAAAAATATGTGATTTACAAAAGGGGAATTAAACTTTAAAATGGTGCGAGGCGGTAAAAAAATCCACATTTGCTCAGAAAGAGACCTTACATCAATGGTACAGAGTATGTAACATAAATGAAACTAATAGACATGACCAACACGTCCGCACACCCTGTCCGCATGCAGCCTGTTTTTTGAGGTCGCGCGGATGGGACGCGTACAACAGCCCATGCACGAAAACATTTGAATCCGCAGAGTCCACTCGGTGACGTACTGCGCATGTGTCAAACTCATCTATCCGCGCTTAGCCGCCATTGAATATGTTCACGAAGCTGTCCGGACGCGTTTGTGGGCGAGACGGACGCGGAAAGTCAAGTATACCCAGCGATTAACTCTTCCCAAGGACTGTTATGAAAAATTGAGGCAAAAAGCTAAAAGTTCACTAAAAGAACAGTTACAAAAATTGCAGGTGACCTGTCTCAGTGGTGTCTTTAATGTCACAGATTAAAAGCACCCATCATCGCCTCTGGCTCGTATTTACCGTCTAAAGGTCAAGGCATGAAAGCGCCACAATAGTTGTTGGTTACAAGAACATCTATCTTACACTAGATTCAAATAAATTGCAATCATCTAGAGAACCACACTGGGCCTGCCATCAATCAATGCTTGATTACCTACTGCGGCCTTGGAGATCCTTCAAGTTTTTTCATAAACGGGTAGCAAAAGTACACACATTGGCACAACGGGAAGGGTATTGTCTCTTGACATAGCATTCATGCACTGATGATTCATTTGATATTCGATTGGGGCTTTTGGCGAGAACTTCAAAAGCACCCAGCCAAATAACTTTTTGGCAAGCATTAAAGAGTGAACATCATTACCGTATTCACATGTCAAAGAATCATAAAGACTTGAAACCTCATAATGAGCAGAAGGAGGATTCACCACTGGAAAAGTCATATATTTTCCTGGACATAGCCATCTAGCGGGACACGATCAATACGCTCGAGCAGTAGCGAGAGACGAGGATATATTGGAAACGCGTGCAAATGCGTTCTTTTAAAGACAACACATTAATGGAAATGATATTCTTGCACAATAAAACAACGTTTAAGGACCGCAGAGCCAAAAGACCCATTTAAGACAGACCCAAACACACTTCATGTGCCCTCCAGAACATCCTTCTCTTTGAAAGAACACAAAAGTCGGCAATTAGGCACAACACAACATCAGGTTAAAGAAATCTTTAATATTATATACGGATGAAAATTTGTCGTTTTTCTGTTTACGAATTTTAAGACTGTCCCTAAGTAGAAACAGCACGCAATTATTCTTTGGTGATATTATGGCATTGCGAGAGCTTAACAGTGTGTTAATACTCTCCTTTGCAACTCACAGCCAATAAAATGTATTTAATCTGCATCTCATACAAAATAACAGACAAACACTGACAAATTCATACCGACTAGAATTCAGTCATATGTAAGTGATCATATTATTTTAACTACACTTTATAAAGACACTTATACTGTACGTATAATAACATACAAAAAGCCATTTAAAACAAATGACAGAGTTCACACCAATGTCCAGTACTGTTAACACCTGAATGCTCCATTAACTTTATCTACAGGTGAGAGAACCAGACCCGTCTGTCTTCACCGTCCTAGTCCACCTTCTCTTATTTCTCTCGCTGTTTTACTACCCCGGAGCGAGTGGGACTCCTCTGCGGTTCTCAGCCTTGCTGAAAGGCGCCATCTGTTCGCCCCGCTCAGCGGCGGCACGAGGGAGCAAATTGAGGCCTGGAGATTGAAATCAGAGAATCAAAAGAACACTAAATGAGGGTAGTTTTTACCGCATCTAGGACGCAAATCTGACAACTGTTGTTTAGGTCCCAAACAGCTGCGGCTGCTCAAGCACCTCGAAACACCTTGCAGCTATTGAAGGCCAGTGAGGACTACAACGAGTAGAAAGGTCGACATTTCTTCTAGTAAGAGTGGCATGCGTCTGTCGTTAAGAGAACTGTTGCATGTACTGCGGCTTGAAAAATTCTGTATTTCAATTCTACTTGGATTACTGACATGAGAGGTTAATAAAGACGTTGACTGACTCCAAAATATGTCAATGTATTAAAACAAGGTGTAAAAGGTGCACTAGTTTTATTAATGTTTTGCATTGGCTGATAATGGCATTCACCTCATACTTGATACATATTGGCGTGGCTGCAGCATCATGTAAAACAGCTGTTTTGTTTACCGATGCTACTGTGGAAATCCCTAGTATACATCACAAGTTTATTCCACGACGAAAAGTGTCTGATAATAGAAAGGTTACATTGACATTACATATACGCATTCAGCAGACACTTTTATCCAAACCGAAAGTGAAGAACAATGAACAATGAAGACGTCCTATAATATCCTTTCCCCAACTTACGGACGGAAATACTGAGCTCAACACAGCTGAAATGTCTCATGCTGATAAAGCATTCAGAGTCGTTGCTGTCAGGATTTAAGAGCGAAATCTGGATCCGTCTGATCTTTGCCTGTCTGCTATTGATGTTTACACTCAGCTCGCATAACATGACAAGGGTTGACACTGCCAAATCCCCTTCAAGATAGCCCAATCAAACGTCCCTGGGGTTCTTTTTGCTCTGCAAAACAGAGGGAAGATTCACATCTCTGCATTGCTTTTTGTTAACGGTATCCTCTGAGGTCGTCGCAGTGTCCTGGCAGCTCTCACCTGGCAAGCACTCTCGTCTCTGAACCTAGCGAACGTCTCCTCTGCGGCTCTATCCGACCCTTGCGAATGGCCTCAAAACCGCCTACTAATCGGCTCCTGCATCAAAGGAGCCGGTTCATGTTAATCAGTTTAAAACACACTCCATTCCTCCAGTGGTTCCTCCGTCAGGGGCCACCAGAGCTAACGTAGCTAACTCCAGTCACAACAATGCTAACAACACATAATTAGTCTTTTTTCATGTGTTGGTCATGTAGCAAACAAAAATAATCAAGCGATCCTTCCCAATCCTCTTAAAAACTGATGAAAGACTTAAAAGTTTACTTTTGGTGGTGGAGCGAGCTTGCCAAGACTGAAAATATAAGCAGCTCATTAGTGCTGCATGTGGCTAGCCTGGGGCCGCGCTGTGCGAAGATGGCACGGTACCCGTGGTGCCTTTGCACATTTAGGGCCTGGCCTGATAGAAACACCCTGAAGAAACATGCACTGATCAAGTGCTCTAACGCTTATATAAAATATGGGTGTGGATTTACTGTAGGGGTGTCACAATTAGGGTTGGGTACCAGACTCTGTACTTTTAAGGGCACCGACCGAATTACGTCGGTACTACTGAGTATCGATTCACATTAAATCAATCGGTGCCAAATTTCGCTACCTGAGAACGCATCGGGAGCAGGTACGTTAGAGAGAGAGAGAGAGAGATCGTTTATGCAAAGCGAAAACAAAACCGCTAATAAAGCAGGCTGTCCTAATCAAAGTACAAAATGAAAATAAACACTCGACTCTACATATGGTTATCATATTTATATTATTCATTTCACTTGTTCTTGCTTAGAAAATTAAGCATACACTCGCGTTAAGGAAATGCACTCTGACGCAGCCGGCACGCACACACAACACTGCGATGAACATTTAAGTTAGTTAAGGTGCTTTGTGTTTTCTGTCCACCAATGAATAAAATCATCTCATGAAGTCCCGAAACAAAGTTATTAATGACAGATTAGAGCAGTCGATGGAAAGAGGAGAGAGAGGCCGTCAAGGTGCAGTTTGAAGCTGTGAAGCAGGAGACTGATGAACAATTAACATTAAGTATTATTGTATGATCAACATATATACATATATACTGTATATATATATATATATATATATATATATATACAGGTGCTGGTCATATAATTAGAATATCATCAAAAAGTTGATTTATTTCACTAATTCCATTCAAAAAGTGAAACTTGTATATTATATTCATTCACTACACACTGATATATTTTTCCAATGTTTATTTCTTTTAATTTGATGATTATAACTGACAACTAATGAAAACCCCAAATTCAGTATCTCAGAAAATTAGAATATTACTTAAGACTTAAGACTTATGTGTGTATATATATATATATATATATATATATATATATATGTATGTATAACTCTTTCAGTATCTCTGTTAAAAATGTATATTACAAATAAATCTGTTATTTTCAGTAATGATGCTGTAAAATATATTTTTATGGATTTTTCAAGTTTTGTTTTTCTATATTATCTAATGGTCTGTTAATGGTGGAGGCCTCATGGTTTAGGTAAATTATCACACTGCATGAATAAATGATTATGTGTGTGATGAGGAAATAGAATATGCTGGTAGTAATAATAATGCTGTAGTTATTTCTATAGTCGTTATTTCTTTTGCGTAAAATTTCAACAAAATGTTGAAATTGAGAGGTTTGGAGGTTTGTTTCTTATTACACAGAGAGTAAAGTACCGAAAAAAGGTACCGTTTGGTACCGAATTCCAGGTACCGTTTGGTACCGAATTCCAGGTACCGTACTGGTACCGGTACCGGCTAAAAAATGAACGGTACCCAACCCTAGTCACAATATACCGGCATTGACAGGTATATAGTGGCAGATAAACAAAATTGAAAGATGCATTTGAGTAGTACCGTTTACAAAAAATTACAAACAAAACACAAATCGCCATTGTCAATTCGTTTAGCCATGATAATAGTGTAATGAAAATCTGACATTGCGACAGCCATAATTTACCCAGACAGCAGGTACGTCTTTGTAAGATGTATGCTAAAGATCTGGGGCTGGATTCACGAAACTGTTCTTAAGACAAAAATATAAGATTGTTCTTAAGATAAATTATAGGAAGTTCGTAAGAATGTTTGTAAGTGCGATTCTCAAATATTCCTTAAAAGGTTCTCAAATATTTTCTTAAGAACATCTTTATATTTTGTCGTAAGAATAAAATAATATGATTACACTCGCTTTCTCGTGTGGTAACTGTATATGTTTATCTATACAATAAACTATATGTGTGTAACAACCACATCACATTCTTATATAGCCTTAATATATTAGCATGTGATGTGTTAAGCGGCATTTACGATCGCATGTTAGCTAATATGTTAGCTTTTTGTGTGAATACTAGAGCATAATAAATGTGACCCTATCAGTTTCAAGTCACTTTTTCCTGGAATAATATAAAAAGCACTCCGTTTTTAATAATGAAAGCCAAAGTAAGGGAGCTAGACCTTATCATTATTATATCAAATTAAATAGGCTATTCCTTAATGGCAAGTAAACTTAGAAATTATGATTGTGAATCATGTATTACACATCTTAACTTTTTTCTTACCTGTCTTAATTTTAAGATGTTATTTACGACAGCTTTTGTTTAGAGAATTTGGATTCTTCTTAAGAATCTTAAGAAGTTTTATTTTTTAGGGAATTCATAACATTCCTAACTTTTTTCTTACATTAGAAGTTAAGAAGAATTTTCTTAAGAATGTTTTGTGAATCCGGCCCCAGGAGATCTGGAAAACATCTGCTGTGTAAAAACATCCGATAAACGTCTTGGAAGAGGCAAGTTTACATACATTCTTAATTATAAACAACTTGATGTCATATATATATATATATATATGTCAAGATGTCATACAGCATCCGGAAAGTATTCACAGCACTTCACTTTTAAGGCTGTAACTGTTATGTTACAGGCCTTATTCCAAAATGGATTAAATTCATTATTTTCCTCAAAATTCTACAAACTATACCCCATGATGAGGGGGTGTTTTTCAGCTGCAGGGACTGGGGCATTTGTCAAAGTAGAAGAAAAGCTCAATGGCACAAAATACAGAGATAATGATCATGAAAACCCAGCCAAGAACATTCAGAACCTTGGACAGGGCAGAAGGTTCATCTTCCATCAGGACAATGACCCTAAGCACACAGCCAAGATAACAAAGGAGTGGCTACAGGACAACTCTGTGAATGTGCTTGAGTGGCCCAGCCAGAGCCCAGACTTGAACCCGATTGAACATCTCTGGAGAGATCTGAAAATGGCTGTGCACCGACGTTCCCCATCCAACCTGATGGAGCTTGAGAGGTCCTGCAAAGAAGAATGGGAGAAACTGCCCAAAAATAGGTGTGATAAGCTTGTAGCATCATACTCAAAAAGACTTGAGGCTGTAATTGGTGACAAAGGTGCTTCAACAAAGTATTGAGCAAAGGCTGTGAATACTTATGCACATGTGCTTTATTTTGTTTTTATTTTTAATAAATTTGCAAAGATTTCAAACAAACTTCTTTCACGTTGTCATTATGGGGTATTATTTGTAGAATTTTGAGGAAAATAATGAATTTAATCCATTTTGGAATAAGGCTGTAACACAACAAAATGTGGAAAAAGTAAAGCGCTGTGAATACTTTCCGGATGCACTGTATAGACATCTTCTATATGACATATGACAAGACACATCTCAGAGATGTATTGCAGATGAACAAACAAAAAAAAAATGTCTTGCATATGTAAATGAAGACATCAAATAGACATCTTTCAGATGTATGTGTGCTATCAGGGTACAGTATAGTTGTCTAATTGAAGTCTAATTGTTGATTAAAAATATGTTGTTTTATTGTGACCTTAGGAAAAGATTATGGAGATATCGGTCTTCCCGCTCAACTGTATGACTGAAATAGCTGTGCAGAGGAGTTGCAAAGATGGCCGGCGAGTGGAGAGCCTTTCCTTACAGGGACTTTGGTTATATACTGTAGCAAGTTAATTAAAGTATATTGTAGCACAGTGGGTCTTCAATGGTTTACTTCATGACCCAGAATTTACACTCGACATCAAGTGGCAACTCGGCATAATACTAAAGTTGCTTAATGTACAAAACCACATAATAAAGTAAATAAAATGAATCAATAATGTTTATTCATATCATCATGAATTGCACAGGTTCACCAATATGTGAAATAATTAACATGACAGACTCATTTGGAAAATATTTGGTTAGTAAAACTTCAATGGTTTGAAGTTGGCACAAAGTTTACACTTGCTGCAAGTGAACCTATATTTAGCAGTCCGAGACAAACTTGTGTTGTCTTTGTGCTGTTTTTCTTCATTGTTGAAAGATAAGGGCATCTTTCCCGCTTTCCAAGTTAGCCGGTTTCAATCAGATGACAAAATTTGGCACCAAAATAGTGTTTGATCAGACAAATTTTAATGTCTGATAACACCTAATAATATTTATTACGCATTATAATATTGTTCGTATTGTTCTATTTTATGTGTAACATCGCTGTCTGCAACCTTATCGAAACAAAACCTTTTGTGACTCACCAATTGAGAATGATTACTTGAGCATACACTACATTAGATGCGAGCTACACCATCGACCACTGTAGACACAAATGAATACACATTAAAACCTCCCTGCACAAAGACACAGTCAGTATTTACAAGCTGTCAGCCTTGTGGCACTAAAGCGAAATAATTTCACAATATCCTGACTTTCAAAGACTGCATCTTGCTTTAAAGCCCGGTACAAGACCAATCTCTGCCAGCCTTAGCTGTTGCCACGGTTTACGATTAGCTAGGGATGAGGTATCGATCCGTTCTCCACGCATTTGCTGAGACCACCATCCACGAAAAATGCGAAACGCTGCTTTCACGAAACCGAAGAACGCGCGTAATGGAATTCACACGCGACGGCACATTACCGCAGTTATCCTGCAGAAAACTATTGTATAAATGATTGATAAGAATTATTCTGCCATTAATGGAATGGGGTAATGAGGCATTTCTGTGACTATTTCTGTCCCAAACACAACACAAATCAGTCATAAGACAAATTTGTGTGAAATCAATGCGTGAAATGCGAGGCAATGAGAAGACACCCTCCCGCTGTGTTAGTTTACACAGTACGGCGGTAGGCGAGCTAATGCTCTACATATCAAATGCTCAGAGGAGAGATAATGTAACAAACAGTATCTCCATTAGATTCTGAGTGACAGATCTTTGATACCAAGGCCTAATTTAGTAATAAGCCCTACCCCATCCATTTGGAAACGGATACTCGAGCCAATAAGTCACATCACACTGAAAATAAAAGAAAATGTATCATACATCATTACGATAATGGCACAGCCTCTACAGTCTCATTTATTGGAGTACCACAGCCCACGATCACATTTCTCGTCCCTTTTATAAAAAAGACAGAAAGTCCTGCCTTTGATTTATGTGACATTCCTGTTGGATCCTCTTTTGGAGCCAGTAATGAGAAGTAGAGCAACAACTCATTACAAAAACACTTCTTTCCCAGCGTTCGCTGATGAGGTTTGGGTGAGGCCTTGTTTACTACTCAGCACAAAGTGGGAAAAAGGCAGAGCGAAGCGAGGTTTTCTACGCTATAGGTCATCCACCCCTTTCTCTCTCTTGACCTCCGTGAAAACGTTTTGCTCGGGGTCAAACTGAGGAAAGCGCTTTTTGTGTAACCTGCAAAGGGCGTGCCACCTGTACAGTTGAGATAGAGCCGCTGCTGAGATTGTGACAGTGCTGCTTTGTGAGCACCTCTCTCAGGGAAAGAAACTGCACAAAAGCACATAAAACAAACAAACAGATACAGTAAGGTAGAGATGAATCCCATGCCAAACATATTTGATGGATACCGGGATAGACTCAAGAATTGTGGGGTTTTTTCAGAGAATATAATGGAGATCAGGAACAAGGTCACTCTGAAACAGAGACTAACATTAGAGAGCGTACATGCCAGCAGGCTGAAGCTAAATGATTTTCTCTTTTTCAGCCTCATTACAACCCCTAATGTCTGTGCTGGTAGGGTGATACGGAGTGCAGGGTATGACAGCGCCTGGTAGCCAAAAGCATCAAGAAAGTCCTTTTTGAAACAACTTGGTTCTCTCAGTGACCACATAGGACATGCCGAGATTGATATTTCCAGTCATTCTAATGCAGCTTCTATACACTTCATTGTGAGAAGACCAAAATGGGCAATTCCAGTGTTATGGATGTGACATTTTCAGTCAAAACTTGAAATATTAAGTCTCAGAGAATGTATTTGTTGAACCGTCTGTTCATATTTTACTAAATCCCTGTTGATAGTCCAGACATCAGAAAATTACCAGTCTATGCACAGGTTTGTTATTTAAAAAAAGGGAAAAATTAATGCGTTTTGGATGTGACAAAAAAAGACGAAACATACTTTGTAGGATTTCTGTGAATAAATATGTATAAAGCAAAAGCAATAACACCCAACAAATGGTGAAGGGATGGCTCTTTATAGAGCCCAAAATAGTCATTTTAATTTTCACGTGACCATATGAGGAATATTGACTGTTATGGATGTGACAATTCAGTTATGGGTGTGACAACTCACTTACCTGACTATGAACAATCATGCTTTAAAACAAACAAACAAACAAACAAACAAAAACTATTTAAGACACCAAATATTGACATCTGACCCAACGGAATGGTGAAAACCTTTGGTAAAAAGTTTTTATCTTACGTTTGACATTGCATGGAATTGCCCAAATCTCTTTCCAGAACTCTTTGCCAAGCTTTCATTACAATAGTGCCAGTCATAGATTCAACCATATCATATACACCTGTTCTACACATAATATAAAATCAGAACAAACTGTGGTTATTGTTTTACATGTCATTTACACAACCTCTTTCTGACTAACAAGATAGTTATTGGCCAGAATAAGAGGAATGCAGACAACATTAAGACAGTATGTCAAATTACAATCAAAAGCAATAGATAACTAAAACAAAAGACATCTGGTTTTGCTTAAATCGCACTAAAAATGTACATCAGAATAGTTTTGCTAATGCTAATCTACAGCATATCCACCTTAGATATATATATATAACAAGACGCCGCATTTAAACGATCCAGGCACGTAGATGTGTCCGCCATCTTGGAACGGTCCACTGATGTCACTCACAGTTGACCACAATGCCATGGCTGTGAAAACCACAGGGATTTAAATTCCCGAAAATGGGATAACCTTCTGCTGTTGTCATGTGTTAGTGTAGCAGATATAATGTTTGAGCTTACACAAAAATAAATAGGTTTTCATAATCATACACAGTCAGCTTGATTTGAGTGTTAACGGACCGGCTCGCACCATTCCAATATGGCGGACGACCTACGTATAGCATCCCATAGAAACAGATGCTAATGCCACATCATAGATTATTTATAGGTTGATACCCACCATGTTTAGCAATGCTATTTGTGCTAATTCTTTTCCTGCAAGTGGCCCTTCTCTTTTGTTGAAGATCACTTGTGCATTCATTAGCCGCTGGAATTAAACAACATGTGTCCATCAATGAACATCATGTAAGAGTCTATAATTGTACATTATTATTTCAACAATAAAAACAATTAAGAGGAAGATAACGCTAGGCATACTGGATGATCTTAGCTGACAATACTATCGTCTTGCTTCTGGTTATCGCTTCGTTGCATGCTAATCACATTAGCGTTGACAATCACTTCTCTCATACGGCGGAGAGTGAAAGAAAGAAATACATTTGTTTTCATTATTGCTGTTGCTGAAAGGCACTTCATCATTAGCAATCATTCAAAGAGACGGGAAGCAAATCTAATAAAGCTTCTGTTTCTATTCTTCTGTTTACATTCGTTTTTGTACATGTTTTATTTATGCTGGCAGAGTGTATAATTACCACATTTGCTTTTAAGTCTTTTAATAGTCTACATTAAGTTTTATAACAATTCACTTATTTCTCAAACATGTACAATGTTTACAGGTTAAGTTGCATATACCAGCTTAATGTGAATAGGCGATTTTAAATCAATGAACCACTGGATGCTACTTTCCTCTGTAAATGAAACACTGTGGCCCTGTGATCCTCCTCAAACATTGCTTTGTTTGAGAATCTGAAGTCAAACACAGCAAAGCTGGCTCAACCAATGGCACGAGTCTGTGGCAGGATTGTGTGTTTGCCCAGCCAATAGCAGGGCTTCAAGTTACACAAATCATAGAAATATTGAGGATTCATGGACTGATTTAGAGAAGGGAAGTCGTTGTGGGAAGTGAAGTGAATTTCTTTTTTATTTTAATTTTTTACAAAAGTCGAAATTACAAATGACAAAATGTACAATAGTCGAAATTAACCCTTGTGTGGTCTTCATGGTTTTTTTTGTTATTCAGTCGATGTTAATGATAAAAAAAAACATAAAATTACAGATGTTCACTTTACAAGCAACGTAGACGTATAGCATTTGGGAAATTGCATGCAAATGAATGCAAGTTTTGACCTAAGGTTTTTCTCATACTGATAGGTCATATGTCAATTTTTGGTGGTTTAAATACCCATGTGAAGTCTCTCGTTTTTAAAGCAGTTTTTAGTGTTTCATACAGGTAAGTGAATTGTCACATCACTAAACGGGACATATTCCTCATAAATGAGCACGAGAAAATTTAAATAAAATAATAACTAATAATGTTCTAATCTATTACACGGGTGTAAAAACATGTTTATCTTGAAAAAACGAATAAATTCTAAGGAAGACAATAAGAAAAAATAGAATTACATTTAGAAAACATACATTTACAGGTAGGTTTTTTGTAAACACTCAACATGCATATCACACACCTGAACACAACGCAAGGGTTATGCATTACATGTCTAATATGCTTCAAGTCAAACATGCAGAGAAAAATATCGCTTATTTCATTGAAATAAAAATGATGCCATCTTTTATGTTGTACGCAGGAATGGAACAATATATTATATTCAATTAAAGCCCAATCTACTATACACTCAAAGCTAAGTCTGTTTAATAAAACCTCGCACTATGAAAAAAAAAGTTCTATACACTTTAATCAGAAAAGGTTTTATTCACTTTGTAGCCTGAGTCATACTTCATATCACATTTTTGCGCAAAGCTTCACGTTCGTGGGTCGATAACACACATTTTGATGTCAGTCAGATAAGCTCTAATTACAGTCATTTGAGCGCCCATAATAAATAAAAAATGTCTGTCATTTTGATACGCAGAAACCCATTACACGCAAACATTTTCATCTCCGAAAGGTGGGGGATAAAAACGAAAATTGCCCAAAATTCACACCCTTGTGCAACTACAGAACATCTAATTTCATGACACATTGTGTCTGAAAGGCTAACTATAAAGAGACAGATACAGTACTGCGCATACTGTGCGTACATAAGTCCTAGGGGCTTCTTTAACAGCTAGCAATAAACGTGGAATGCATTAGCCTAACGTAAGAGACTGTGGCATTTTGGCTTGGTGATTCAGTGAACTGCTGTGGTATGTGATTAGCCCTGGCGAGGGTGCACCGTTCCCAGTACTCGGGAAGCTCCCTGGGATCTGATGGAGAGTTAGCGAGATCCGGCTGCGCTGTCAAAACCGAGCGCTCATGGAGCAGAGCAGATAACAGACCCGCATTGTCCACCAGGGTCTTTGGAGTCTCCGAATGAGCCGTCAAATGAGGCAGGACTAACTCTGCTAATCCTCCATCTGAGGAAAAGCTTCAGCCAAAAGGAGTAAACAAATAAATAAAAACGCTGGAATAGAAGCGCGAGTGTGATTAATCGTGACGAAAGTCAGCACTCTGGTGTCTGCTTTGAAGTAATGTTTGCTCTCTCACGCAAGCGTGACCGTTTTTTAGCACTCGTCAACAGCCGACTTGGGAATCAGCCGTATACACAAAAACGGCACAGTGCCGTTTTTTTACTTGATTCGGTTTGTGCATTAAACCATAGATAGATGTTCGCTTCATGTTGACTAATACATGAAAGGAATGTGCTGAAATAAATTATGAAGAAAGATTACTATAAAGAGATGCATTTCTGTGCTTTCATGTGATATCTATGATTGTCAGAACAAAACGTGCCTCAAACAGAAAAGATGTCAATGACATTGCTAAAAGCAAAACACATCAGCAGTCTTAATGTTTTTTTATCTTTTTGATTTATACAAATGTGAGTGATGCGTGCCTATGCAAAAATATTCTCTAATGTAGGCGGTTGCTAAGGTTTCGTTTTAAGGCAGACGCTTGCTTGTGAAAGAGTGAACATTTTTATGATACGATGGTCTTTATGATAGCTCCGGTCACTCCCTCTATGGGATTGGTCTGCCTGTTTTATCATCCGCTCGCCGATCATTGAGAAAAGCAATAGCACTCGCTCCTCTATAATCCACAGGATGTGAAATATCCTTATATAACACATACAGCGTGGGACTAGTTCAACTCCAAAATGTTATAGTTAGGGTTTAAAAAGGTATAAAACAAATCTAAGTATGAGACCTGAGCAAGCACCACGAATGAGTTTATTGTATGTGTTCAAGAAAGAGTGGCAAAATAAAATTCATGCTGGCATGCAACAACGTTGGCTGTTATTAAAAGAAAAGGTCAGAATTAAATCCGACATATGAGTTTTTAGATTGTGAACCAATTCTGACATACTAATACTTGAACATGAAATGAATATCAATATTAAAACTTCCTATGAAATATTACCAAGCTGCCACTTCAAAGTGTGACATATAACGTGCAATTTGTTACAACTAGTATTGGCACCTGGGATAACTCGCATACAGACAGTATACAGAAAGTTTGCAAACACCTTATTTTGTTTGGATTTCAATAAATACCGGTAATAATAGACATTCTCACTTTCAGTTTGTCTGTCCTTTGCGTTCTCGCTTCATGAAGGTGTGAGCCTGCATTCTAATTACTCCAATGATAAAAACAACCCTGCTGCTGTGAAAGAAAGATATCACTACACCAGTGTGCAGAGAGAGAGAGAGAGAGAGAGGGGGAGAGGGAGAGGGAGAGAGAGAGAGAGGGAGAGGGAGAGGGAGAGGGAGAGGGAGAGGGAGAGGGAGAGGGAGAGGGAGAGGGAGAGGGAGAGGGAGTTTTTTTTATTTAAAATGCAATCCGTAATTATTGCCTCTATATCGCCCTCTCTGGTTGAACCATAAAATTGCTGCTTATTTGAGAAGTTTTTGTGTCAAATCATACCCCACATCTGAATTTAAAAATAATTATGATAAGATTATTGGCACAACACTGACCTTTTAGGTACTTTGTCAATTTTGGTTTATTTTAACCCCCCAAAAATACAGATTACAACTTTTAACTAATGCAAACTAAATGCCAAAATAGCCTACATCAAAATGAAAGCCTACGTTATCAAATATTGGGAAAACTTCCATCTCAGTAATTATTTCAAGTAAGGCTGTGAAATGGCAGTATATATACAGTATGATGTAAAGAAATATGTAGATATTCTGTCATAACATTTACCCCGCAACAGATATTTCCAACTACCAGACAAATGAACTACTGTGATATCATTACCGTGATCCAAAAGTACTTATACAGTAATGTGATTTTGATTGCACCACCCGAAGCATCTTCTCATCTCAGATGCTGCAAGGTCAGATGTTGAAACCTCATCCGATCGTGTCTGCTCTCACACACCACTCTAGCGCACGTCTTACTGAAGCCCTCCTGTAGGGCCGGAAGTGTCTCATCTAATAGCAGTCTGATTTAACTGCACGTTGCGGGCTGATAAAATGGTAGAAGAGCTCTGGGGAAAAAGTTCAAAGGACAAGAAATGAGGGAGGGAGATATCGTGCTCTAAATATGGAGTCTGCTTATGCTCCTCGTGGGATATGAATGTACCACGGTCGTACTACGGTAACATGGTAATACGAAGGATGGGTAAGGACACACAATAAATTGTCTGAACAACTACGGGTTTATTCCGATTAATTAAGAAACTTAATTAAAAAAGAAATTTAGCGAGACTAGTTAGTTCATATAGATTTAATAGCTTTATTTTTTCTTTCATTTTTTTAAAGTAATGCATTGAAGGGGATACATATAGAAACAGCCTATAGCTGATATGAGCAAGATCATCAACATGCTAAAACGCTCTCATGGAAACAACTTAATAGAAAAATAAATTCAGTTGTGAGGATAGTTTCGGTAAATAAAATGTTTGTTATTTAACATTTTATTTGTACTATCTGCCACCTTTTTGAAGAACTGCACTATAATGTAGTGTTCATATAAAAAAGGCCTTGATAAAACCAAGGTCTCTCACCCAAGACAAGCTGGTCTGTTTTTAAGGTTTTTTTGTGTGGGCATTTGGGCACTTGTTCAAGAGACCAGCAAAACCAGTTTAACTGAGCCTTGGCCAGACTAATAGACCAGTTAAAACCAGCAAACCACTTTTAAAATGTTATTTTTTGGAGCTTCCATAAAACCAACTTGTCAAATGCAGTATCCAACCAAATAGTCCATTTTAAAAATGTCATTTTGCACATCCTGTATCATCGTTCTCTGGACAATTAACATGGTACATTTCATGTGCACATGTTACCACTGTAATACTATGGCAGTTGAATGTAAGTGAATTAAAACAAACATACACTTGATATAAAAATATACCCATCTATAGGGCAACCAATCTTCATCTCACGCTGAGCAAACCATACTTATCATAAGCCTGTGACACATGACCAGCGGAGCACCACACACACACTATTAGGTAGACTGAAGCTAAAGCATTTTTTCCATAATGATACAGATTTTATCATTAAACACCTTCGAAACTAAGTCTAAACACTAAATGCTATTTGGACGATACCGAAGTAACTGTTTAACTGCTTATCTGCCAGGAGGAAAGTAACAGCAGGGCACTACAGTAGCACATTTGTCTCATTGTCAACAACGGCAATTACAGCGATGCTGATCACTTCCTCTGAGCTGCACTTAACCTCAATCTTTCAACAGTTCAAAGGCAGTTCAATGTTTCCGTCGACTTCCGAGTGATGTCTTATAAGGCCTCTACAAAGCGCCAACACAGAGACACTTTCAGTCAAATTAACCAATTCTCCGCTACAAACTAAAATTTAAGTTTGACTGCAATGCACAATCTTTTTTCTTTCTAATCTCTCTTTCACAGTTCACATATTAGTTTTCAAGGGACAAAACAGAGTCTCTGCAAGCCAAATTTTACAGTAAACTGTCAATTTAGGCTATACGAACAACCACAAACAAAAGAAGAAACGCTAATCCACTGGTCCAAGGGTTCATTTTGTATTTCCCAGCAGCTCGACAGCCGCGCTGAGCCCTCGTAACAGGCATTAACACGCAATGGGGACATTATCAGTTATATGCCTTCCAGGGAAAATGCTGATGGATGGCACCAGTTTAATCATGCATTAAAACCTAACAACCCCTATGAAAATCGCGCCATTGTTCATTTTTACCTCACGGCACATTACATGGCTTTTTTAAAAACCTTTATCGTGTCTTTTTTTTTTACATGACGTTGAGGGCTTTCGGTAGAGCAGATGTATTGGTCTATAATGGCAATGCTGGGGGAAACTGAGCACGGAACATTTAGTTGATCATTAAAAAAATCATTTGAAAAGGACATTAAATACGTGCCTGCAAAGAGGTGCTAAAGCAAGGTGCTCTAACGCAAATGTTTTTCTGGGAATTTTAATGTTATCTGGTCAAAAGTCACCCCCAAATCGAGAAAATATGTTTTGCCTAAATAAAATAAATGTATTAAAATCATATTTTTGTCATTATTTTAATAAAAATTAGGTGCATTTACACAAAATTCTAATTACTGTAATAAACAAATATATTTAAACATCTTTGTTGTTTTACTACTGTATCATGAATTCATGATTTAAGTAAAGTAATACAAATCAGTGTGTTACGGTATTTTACAGCAAAGTAATTGAAACCTTTTTGTGTTCTTAAAAAATGAAATTTAATTTTGGGGGTGATGTCACCTTTACTAGACACTCTTGCCCAAATTCGTACAAGAAATGGTACTTTGACTAATCTTAAATTCCAGTAATTCTCCCATACTTCAGCTAGCCCTTCCAGTGTTTAAATCTGTACTTCTATGTTTTCCAGCCCGGATCTCTAAACGCTAAGCTACTCGTCGCCTTCAAACATAACCGCCAGCGGATGAAACGTTTCAAAAATCAGTTAATAAGGAAATCAACTTAGTACATCATTAAGATGGCCTCTAGATTACAAACAACTTTAGAGATGACTATTACAGCCATTTTCTGCTCGTGAACGTCCATTTATTTGTATTCGATTTACACTAATGACCCAAACTTTGAGCTGTGCTTATTATGTTACTGCATGATGTGGCCATTGCTGAAAATATCCTGCTGATCAATGCAACCTCAGAGTTTCCTGTTCAGTCGCAGAGCAGACAAAAACACAATGAACATACCGTGCTTATAGGTCGACAACTCAAAACCGCATCCCTACAGTGCTCTTATTGAACAGAACAAAACACAAAAAGAAAAGAAATGCAATGCAGGAAAACACGCTTTGTGCCAGTGACTGTGCACCACAGTGTTGCTCGGGTGGTATATGGTTTTCGATGGCTTACAATCTATGGATAAGCAGTTTAATTGTCAACTACAGTAGGTGAAAAGATAAGACGCCACGATTAAAAATACATTATTAAGAATTCTGATAGACCTCCTTACCAGAAACCACTTAAATTTGAGATAATCTATATTAAATATGTGATATTGTAGATACAATACTGACTTTAAGTTCACAACAGCTCTGCTTTATTTCAAATGGACGGAATAAAGCTTGAGAGCTCTAGCACTGCCTATAGCACTCCCATAAAGCTCAGCTAGTAAAGGGGCTACAGCACACAGCTGTACACAGCCCCCAGCAGCCCTTATACAGTATCTAGAACAAGGCTACTAAAAGATCAGGCCGTGCACGTTTTCCAGTGACTCTGCAATAGTCCGGGCTGTCAGCACCTGAAGAAAGCTGCTCAGACGTGTAGGTTAGAATAAGCAGGTGGTAGAACAACGCACAACTGCTATCCATTCACCCTATACAGAATACTCATGTTGATGTGTGCTACATCATAATGAATGAAATGCCTCATAATGAAACTACGTCTGCACTGATAAACAACAGCAGTTTGAATGTTATCAGTGGAAAATGAAAAGCGTAATTGTTCATTTAATCAGTGATTCTGAAATTCTCCGTAAACAACTAGAAATCCCTTTGATACTTTATCTGGTGAGCTCTGAAAGCAATGGCGCCATACATAAAACATTACAGTAAATAAATGAATAATGCTTATATAAGCACATTGCTAACAACTTCATGTTCCCAATTGGCGCTAGGATCAGTAGAAAATTGCTTGTTCTTTCTTTCCTTTATAAAAAATGACTGTGGCAGTAACAAACGGTGATGTTCTCCAATGGCCATACCATTTACTTTGAAGTTGCTCTACCGTGTCAATAAATTACTGGCATATTATTATTAAATATACCACACAGTAAATACAATAGCATTGAGATGGTTCTCCAAGGTACTTCAATGAATGCAATTATACTATCATGGTACACTATAAAATACTGCTATGGAAACCTTTGTAACCTTTGTCTCTCTATCGCCATCTCTGTTTAAAACCTAAAATTGTAAGTTACGTTACAGAACTATCTTTACATGGGTTGAAGTCAAATAATGTCAAATGGACTTATTAAAGTTATTAATCATACACTGTAGAAAACACCTAGCCAATGTCTGAGACAAACACTGTAGAATTCTGGCAGCTAGGGCGCCAGAAAAAAAACTGTTTAGTTTTACGTTTTTCATGTTATTTTACACCCAACTTGTAAACTTCCAGTATATTTCTGTTCGTCATTTTTTACCGCATTTCAAAAATACATGAAATAAACAGTCAAATTACGTAAAATTACAGATATTTGGGTAGTTGACAAATAAAACATAAATGTGTCCTAAGGTGTGACAGCAAAAATGTGCTAGCAATGAATATAAATATCTTATGCTATTTTATATTATATGACAAATAATATATATTAAAAGTTTTGTTTATGTCACACCATAGGACATATTTACGGTTTATTTGTCAACTACCCATATACTGTACAGTGATATTATAAGCTTTATGTTGCAAATCAATAAGGTAAGGAGACTGTTTTGGATGGTGAAATGTTATGAAATTTCGTTTATTGTAACCAAAACTAAACAAATTTGTCCCGATTTACATAATCAAACATGCTACAATTTGTAAAATGGAGGTGAGCCCTGTCGGAAAGTCCTGTTTAAATTAACATCTGTGTTTTGGAACATGGTAGGTGGTTCCTGGCAGATCTAAGATGGTCATTATCTGGTGCACCTGGTAATGGCCAGCTCGAAAACACCAAGCAAGTACAGCTACCAGCTGGATCTTTCAATAAAGTACAACAATCCAATTTCAAAATGTGCTAAAAGCGAGAATATTTAATAAACACGCAAGGTGAGAAGTGCACTTGGTGAAAGACGGGCCTCTGAGTTCTGTGGAAATCTGTGTGAATAAGAATTTTCTCAATAAACAGTGAATGCAGCCGATGTTTCTGCTTGGATTAACAATTTGACATTATTTCAGCCTTACAGTCCAGCCGTAGCCTATAGCGATGAATAAAGACATACATTGAGGGCATTTTCTTCAAATGCAGTTTACACGCATTTCGGTTGCATCAGTGTTTCAAGCCGTTCAGAAAGACACATTCCATTTTGTTTTTAAGTGAATCGCTGATGTTTGCGTGCAAAATGTGATCCAGTACAAAAGACCAGCCTTGTCACTTTAAATAAGAATCTAATACCTAAAACGATGCAGCCTCCCGTGGAAAACGGAATATGTGTTGATTTTAAGGGAGACCACATAGCAAAAGGCAATTCATGTTTTGCTGCTGCGCTCTCGATGTATCAGAGTTTGGTAGTGAATATGCATTAGGTCAAAATAAATAAGAGAAAAAGAGAGCCAAAACTAGGACCAAAGATACTGGTCTGTCTCTAAGAATCAGAGGACTTAATAAATATAGGAATGTGATTTGGCTTGAGGACACAACACAGAGATGACTGAATTCTGAGGAACACTTTTTTTGATTTATCGACTTTTGCACCACAAATTATGTACTGTTCGTAATCTAGATTACTGTTATGCATAGATTATATATGATTCTAACCATCCAGGTACCCATTAAATAATATTGAACCCGTGACTTTGTCGTTGCTGGCTCTATACTCTACTACTAGATCTACAGAAGTCCCTATTTACTTTCAAAAGAGTGGCAAAAACCATTAATGGTTCCCTATGGGTGGCTTTCGATGTTGGATGCAAGGATTTCTTGTACAAAAAATTGCATGTGTGGTGTCAGTGATGTGGGCTGGCTCACAGTCACCCTTAACATGTATTCAAGTATTTTTGGTTTAACAGTTTTCCACCTGTGAGCATTATACCATTAACTTATTTTCAAAACATTTCTTAATTATTTGTTCCAATTTCTCCCATATTTCTTTCCAGTATTCCAGGCCATTCCTCTTGCACAATCGGATCCTATACTTGACAGGTTTCAAATTGACACTTGCTCAGTACGATGTGACCTTCCCTGCAAGCAAAGACAATCATTGGGCTCTTGGGGACCATTTGGAAGCCCTAAGCTCGAGGAGGACAGAACTAGATCACCTGCCTGCCCCATTCAAACAATTAATGTCAATACAAGGCACCTGACACCTAGCAGCAGGATTATATATACATACCTTTTTATTATAGAAATAAATTGCGTAAATGGATACATTTATTGGTGTTAGCATACTGTAAGAAAAACACATGATTTCACATTGCGCTTCAGAAAACTGCTAAATCACGGTTACGTGAAAAATGCTATATTAACAATCCATTAACCTCTGTGCAGCACAGAAATATTATACATAATCCCATCTATAAATATACCAGCGTATTAGACAACATCCAAACTTGTGCAAGAAAGGTCCTCGGATGATAGATTACAAACATCATGTCCTATGGATGTGGCCTAGGGCAGTACACATGCTCCAAACAGATTACATCAGATTTGGTCTGATATTATGTTTAACCATGGACCATTCGGGGCATCTCGTTCTCTCTCGCTCTAACATCACTCTGATATCGCTCTATTACGAACAAGCTATGAATGTCAGCAAGAATTCACCATGCGGTAGACATGGTGTTGACAGAGTACTATAAAACAATTGACTACCTTTTGCTTGGCAACTGCAAACAGCAGGTAAACTATATTAGCCTAAATGGTGAAGCAATTGTTTATTCAGAAAAATATTAATAACACACAAATATTTTTCTGGAAAACAGTCTCTTCATATGCATTCAGTCTGAATGCAATGATAGGATATCTCGATTGTCTGTCAAATTATGTATTTGCATACTGTAGTGTACAATGCAAGCAGGCATCGTGTGTTTTGGTGAAGGCGTGGCTTTGGAGAGGATCTTATGCTTAAAGCTAGCTTGCTAAATTAGCCTCTCCAAAATCGCCAACCCTTCCTTGAAATTATTTAGTGATAAAATGTCCATTTAACATATGAAAACATGGAAGAAAGGGGAATTTCACATCACTCCTTATCCTTTTAGATGTGTAGTCAACAAATAATATCACTGTAATGAATCACCCATTATACAAGCGCCCAGAGTTCGACTAGTAAATGATGTGTCATTTTAAAACATAACAGGCTGAAAATAAAGAAAACCGAAAAACATCACTCTTATGCTATGTTTACACCAAACGCGAACAATTATTGTTTTCCCGCTCTTTATTACTCGTGGGAAAAGTTCTCGTGAGTGACGCGAAAAACATCACGCGACGGGGAGTGTCTTCACACATCCGGACCCGTCAAACAGTAGGTGTCAATGAGCTCTTCGCAAAATTACTCGCTCCAGTTGAAATTTTTCAACTTGCGCGCGCCGCCCGATTCACGTCTTTCGCATCACCTGCCATGAGTTTGCGTCTATTCGCGTCTTTGCATTGACTTCGTATGTAATTTACTCGCTTAATTCGCATTTGGTGTAAACCCAGCATAAGAGTTGTGTATAATAAAGCACTTGAAAGTTACTGATGAAAACACATCAATTTGATTATCATATTATTGCAATGATCATTTCCATAAATCAGCGTACAAGACTTTTTTGCTTTCGAAAGCAGACGCGTTTCGAAAAAACGGATGAGAGCGTAACAAAATCTGCCTCCCAAAACCACACATCATTTCCATATAAAGGAGGCATCACACATTCGACCTGAAGCTGCACAGTGTTAAACTTGAGACGTCCCTCTGTGTATGCTGCTGTAATCCTGCTCTCAGCCGAGCGGTGAAGAGCACACGGACAACAAAACTCACCGTTTTCTGTGTTTTCGTGTTCTGTGTCGGTTAAGGTGAGGTTAGAGTTGGCTCTGCTGGACAGGCAGGAGCTACGGCCAGATTTAGTGTTGCTGCGGCCCCAGAGTCGGACGGCGTGCTCGGGGGACATGATCCCATCCGTTTCCGTGTCAGCGTCCGATCCCACGCTGACAGAGTAGTCACGGTGGGGCAGGCCCATTTCTGTCCTGTATGCTGCCATATGGGGCAACACTGGATCTGCAAAGGCCATGTCTCTAAGAGAGAAGTCCGCACCTGTAGTAACAAGAGATAGTAATTACTACACAGAGATATGCATACAAAAACCAAGGCTCTGGTCGAAAACATTGATCTCTGTCCTCTCTGTCCACCAAGCAACTATGTAGTGTTCTTGTAACTCCTGGCAATTCGTAACTATTTTAGAAAGTTGCTAAGTTCAAGCTGGGGAACCAGAAAAATACAGTCAATAAAATATTTGTTTTGTTATTTTATAAAATTACATGTTCTTCATGTTATTTTACATTCTCCTTGTAAATTAGCAATTTAACATTTTTACTGTATTTCAAAAATGTGTAAGAATTCGATCAAATAAAACTGTAAAACTTTGTTAGTAAAAAAATCATTAGATCTTGTGCATGTTTTTGCATGATCTGCTTTCGCACCGGTGACGGTTTAGGGGTGGGGCGTCATAATTGTTTTTTTTCCTAATTGAACGATTTTGTATGCTTCACAATGTACAAATTGGCCACCTTGTAATAAAATTACAAATTCCTTTAAGAATAGGCTGTGCCAACAATGGCAAGATCATTAGTTTGGCTTTGCAGGAACAAACAATTTGAAAAAAATTACCTTGAATGAACTGTAGGCTATATTGAACAAAAATGGGTAACACTTTATTTGAAGGGGTGTTCATAAGACTGACATGACACCTTCATAATCATGACATGACAAATGTCATGAATACGAAGGAGATTTTATGCATGTTTATGACAACTGTCATTAAGTGTCATTCGCTCATTTAGCCTATGTCATTTTTAATGCAAAGATGACATTGTTTGAGATGTCTTTGTTATGACAACTTGACATAATCTGTCAGTGTCTTTGTCAGGACAACTTGACATTACCAAGACAACATAACCTGTCATAAACATTACATGGCAGAAAAATAATCAAACTTAAGAAACTACGTAGCTTTATGGGTTAAAACTGTCATGTGGTTGGTTTTGACATTGGCTGTCATGAGGCCATTACATTCACATTTACATTTATGCATTAGGCAGACGCTTTTATCCAAAGAGAGTGCTTTACATTATACTATACATTTGTATCAGAGTATGTGCAATCCCTGGGATCGAACCCTTGACCTTGGCGGTGCTAGCGCCATGCTCTAACCACTGAACTACTAATAATTTTCACTTTTTTCAATTAAACATGTCATTAAAATGTCATTAAGTGTTAATAGTCTGTCAAATAGTTTTATAACAGCGACATTAATGTTTTTCTTGACCTCAACTAGTGGTACAAATTGAACCTGTCATTAAAAATCTAAAGTGTTAACACAGTCATTAAAGAGATAGTTCACAAAAAAATAAACATTCTGTCATCATTTACTCACCTTCGAGTTGTTCCAAATCTGTATAAATGTCTTTGTTCTGATAAACACAGAGAAAGATATTTGGAAGAATGCTTATACCCAAACAGATCTTGCCCACCATTGAAAAAAAATACTTCATCATTTTTTTGTTCTGTTGAACACAAAAGACATTGTGAAGAATGTAGGGCAGCAAACAGTTCTGGGGCACTTTTGACTGCTGTTGTGTTTTTTCATGGGTTCGATCCCAGGGATTGCACGTACTCTGATACAAATGTATAGTATAATGCAAAGCACTATGCATAAATGTAAATGTGAATGTAATGGCCTCATGACAGCCAATGTCAAAACCAACCACATGACAGTTTTATGTAATGTTAACCCATAAAGCTTCGTAGTTTCTTAAGTTTGATTATTATTCTGCTATGTCATGTTTATGACAGGTTATGTTGTCTTGGTAATGTCAAGTTGTCCTGACAAAGACACTGACAGATTATGATGTATTGCTTTATGTCAAGTTGTCATAACAAAGACATCTCAAACAATGTCATCTTTGCATAAAAAAATGACATAAATGAGCGAATGACACTTAATGACAGTTGTCATAAACATGCATAAAATCTCCTTCGTATTCATGACATTTGTCATGTCATGATTATGAAGGTGTCATGTCAGTCTTATGAACACCCCGTCAAATAAAGTGTTACCCAAAAATGTCTAACAAATATTTACATATTTGTATATAAATAAGTGCTCTCCTGTATCTCAGTGGTTAAAGCTTGGCGCTAGCAACAGCAAGGCCATGGGTTCGATACCAGGGATTACATATACTCAGATACAAAAGTATATAGTATAATGCAATGTAAGTCGCTTTGGATAAAAGCGTCTGCCAAATGCGTACATGTAATTTATGTGTAAATAAGCACGTTAGCAGGCAAAAGTGACATCTAACTTTGAACAATTTACATATTTGCTGTATTCAGATATATTAGTAGATGCTTTAAAAACGTTGTATGCATGTTGCATATTGGTACTTGGGGCTTAAACTGAAGCTCATCTTTGGAAAATTTTAAGAAAATATTTAGTAAATAGTTAAAAAATAGCAAGAAAATGTCATCTCGGTAGGCAGCTTGCTGCTAGGTTTTAAAACAGACCTTATAATATTCTACTAAATAATCAAAAAGGGTTTGTGCTCGTATATATAAATCTAAATTGACACAAAACACGCAACATATGCCACTGGTGCATGCGCTTATTCATCTCTGGCCTAAATAACAAGAGATTTAACTGAACACTGAACCACACCTGAGTGCGAAGCATGTGAAGGCCAGACACACAAGAAAAAGGAAATAACAGATTCATCCCCGAGAGTTAATGGAATAATAGTTAGTGTGTCTGAAAGCTACAATGCATTTAGTATTCATGGAAGGGAAGCGGATATAAGTCACCATCAACTGGACACATTAGAAGGTCATAAAAGACATCAGCCAATCAGCATTCACGGTAACCCCATGTCATTAGAGTACCGGCACGCTAATGGCAAAGCTACAATATCGCATTCGCCGTTCCTTTTATCTTTCCACTTTTAGCTATTGCTTTTTCATTGCGGGTGGAAGATATTAACAAGGGATCATATCGTCACCGCAGTCTCTCTTAATTGCATGAATGCAATCACTCTCTGAAGCGTGTCTGAAAGATGCCGTGTGCGTCTTCTGTGTGCGAGATGAGCTCCGGCAAAGCCAGCCATAGTTCATCTCATGTCAAAACGAAAATGCATTAGATATCAATTTCTGTATGAGGTGAAACAGTACAATGATCAAGGGTATAACGCTTTTTTCAAAAGAAACATGCAAGTCATGTGTCAGAGATTGTTCCAATTGAACTGAATTCTTTCTTTCAAAAGTTTTAATACATTTAAGGGAAACACCATGCCCCAAAACCTTGCCGTTCTCCTTTTACATCCATTCCTTTTTTCTTCCCACAGCCTGCAAATTGATCAAATAATAAGCACTCACATTCACCATGCTCAAAAACCTTTTTAGAATATCCTAAAATGGACAAATGAGGAATATAACCAAGCATTCAAATTCCGTTCACATTCATAATTAAGCCTCAAATGCTACACTTCCCTTTGACAAGACTTTGCCACGTTTGGTTTGATGGCTTCCTCTGAACCCGAACTCAGTGTCTTTTTTTACATTGTATCGCTTGGCTGCGAACAGCGGCGCATTTCTGTCATTAACACGAGTACCACCGTGAGTACCGTTTATGTAACTCAATTGGTAGAAAATGATGCTAGGTGTGCCAGAGCTGTTAGTTCAAATCCCGGGGAACACACATACTTGAATGCACCGTATGAATGTGAGGTTGTAATCTTTAAGCATCTCGTGATTTGATTCCAAACATTGCTTGATCTCAAATTTTCAGCGTAGGGGTGCAATTCTTTGGCGAGTTAAGGTGGTTGCCAAATTATTTGTAAAAGCTAAGGATCGGCAATTGAAATAAGACATTAAAAGCTAGTATCAGAGGTGGCGTTTTGGATTTCGTTCAATGTAAATCAAATGCCTGCTGTCTACAAACACATAACAGGCATGCTCCCAACACGACCACTGTGTTCCAAAAAGTAGAAAATTGAATTATGTTGCCTCCTAAGTTACCTAGCTTTAGGCAAAATCAAACGCAACGTTCCACGCATCCTTCGCAGAGAAGGCAATGCCAGAATGCACTTGTGTTATGCTCTTATGTAAATGACAGAGAAGGTTCTGGCATGAATCCAAGATAGTGGACAAAGTGAGATAAATGTTAATATTGAAAGTTGATGTGAAGCCCCACCCCTAAACTCACCTGTCACTGGCACGAAAGCAGATCTTACAAAAATACACAAATGATATCGTACAAATACATATGAATAAGCCACCTTGTAAAATAGTTACGAATGGACATGAGATTGCTTTGTATAATTTTACCGAAAAGTATCAAAGCAAGTTTATTTTTATCTATTTTGTAGCTATACTTCATTAAGAGATGGATTTGCCATCTCTGCCAAGCGTTTCAAATCACTCAGTTGTAAGGTTTTATGACAATTAAGATGTCCTTTTACGCCCTACTTTACATAAGCAGTCAGCAGCGAGACAGCACACATTTGGTTTTGGAGCTATGCCGTATTTGTGGTTCTAGTGTAAACACATTTATTCCCTTTAAATAAAGAGTTCATGATGCATAACGTGGTAGGTTTTTTCTTTAAGATGCCGCAAAATAAAGCTTATTCAGCCTTTTTGTCCTGGGCTGTTAAACTTATCTTAAGTCTCCCGTGTATGTTTGCACAGTGTAAGAGCACATTTTCATGAAATAATTGCTGTGGCGCTTTTGCAGCGCTCCACAATGCGTGACACACCTTGCAAAGACCAGCACCTACATTTTGATGCTGGTCCAAGCTAGTTTATGCTGGTTAGTGCAAGTCGTAATGATAAGTAGGTAAAGTAACCTGCAGTTTTAGGTTTCAAACAGAGATGGCAGAGAGGCAAATGCTACAGACTGCTATGTACTGTAACTGCAAGGATTAAAGCATCTGGCAAACATATAAATCATCTAAAATATATTTTAATTCAAGTTTTCAGTGTAAAACCAATGGTACAAGGCATAACGTGAAAACAGATGCTATTTTCAAGCACACTTAGCTGTAGTTCCACAGTAAAAGTGCATTGAACCAATCAAAGCACAATGTGATTTGTGCCTAACCAAATCGAAGCAAAATCTGATTTGTGCCTTTAAATGAACCAGTAGTTTACTCCATGCCATCCTGATGAGAAATCTTGTTGCCCTTACCCTGCCTGCTGAACTCGTCGGCCTCGTGGTGCACAACGTCTTTGACCCGGCTGCCATAGGCTAATCTGGAGTCCTGGTCGAAAGCTTTGAGGGTCTCACTGGAGCTGTAAGACTTTGGGTTGAGCTTGCCATCCTCGCTGTCGGCAGAAGAGCTGGTGTACCGGCGCTCCGTGTCCCGTCTGGAGGTCAGGGAGCGGTAAGGTCTGCGTTCTTTTACTTCCATGGCAACCTTGTCTCTCGTCTCAGCATCAAATGAAGGGAAACAGACGGTTCAGTCCCAACGATTCTGTAAGATGAGACCAGAAACGCAAGGTTATGAGTTGCTTTTTGAGTTGAAAGGGTAGTTCACCCCAAAACTGTATATGGCTCTTTCTTCTGCAGAACACAAAAGAAGATGGTGGTCAATGGGGGTCAATGTTGTCTGGTTACCAACATTCTTCAAAATATCTTCTTTTGAGTTTTGCAGAAGAAGGAGGTCTTACACGTTTGGAATGACATGAGGGTAAGTAAACGAAGAATTTACGAGTTGATATTCCACTACCGAAAAAATATATATAAAATCGCAAAAACATTGTATTTTTTTCTTTTTGTTTTACTGCCCGGTGTTTAGCATTTACAAATGTGTCATAAAACATTATAACATTTGGCCATAAAGATGTAGAATATCTGCTCTGACCGCCACAAATTCAGTCTCTCAACAAAGTATTTTAAGTATTTCATTTTAAGCATTAGGGCAATGTACACCCACGCTTGATTTGGGTAGAATTTGCCCAGCATCAGATTCCTCAGACCACAGTTTGCTTTCTGCTCACAGTTCAAAGACACGCTTGTGAAGAAATAAATAAATACAACATGCAGCGGCAAGCACATTTCAGCTGAAACATTCCCGACAAGAAAACTGAAGGACACTCGTTAAAAAAAAAGATTTCTGGACAATCTTTTGAAATAGCCCTCTCAGTCAGGGCAACATTATGCAGCACTGCAGCTTTTTGGAGCAGAATCCATTTTGATAAAATACAGCACAACAAATCAGGGCCCGTAAAGTTTACGACTCAAATCCCCCGCACTTCTGTTTCAGCAAGCCTCTAAGAGAAATGCTGCATTTGCAGCATATTTTTAAGTGGCAGGTGTCGTTCTGTGGATTCTGCTGTTTATACGTGAATCACCGCCAGATGCAACAGTGCACCTTTATGACCCTCATCAAGAGTATCCAACCAGCACTGGTCATGACTCATTTATAAAAGAGCTATTATTCAACGTAAGAACTTAGGGGACAATATAAAGGGAATAATAAATAAAAAAATGTATTATTGTACATGCTGTTCCAATCCCATGTTTCATTTTTTATGCCAAACACACACACACACACACACACACACACACACACAAAACTTTATTACCAAAAAAATCAGAGAGTGATTCCATCATAAGAAGCATTATAAATTAGGGCTGTCAAATGATTAATCACGATTAATCGCATCCAGAATAAAAGTTTGTGCTTACATAATATATATCTGTGTACTACAGTGCATATTCATTTTGTATTTATAAACACAAAACATACACATACTTGTCTATATATTTAGGAAATATTTAAATGCATTCATTTATATTTACCAATAATTGAAATTCTAAATAAACGTTTATTAATTGTTATATTTTTCTTAAATGCATTTATGTGTATGTGTTCATAAATGCAACATATACAGACATAAATTACGTAAACACAAACTTTTATTCCGATGCGATTAATCACGATTAATCGTTTGACAGCCCTACTATAAATATAATCATAAAATGTTACATTTGAAATATTTATTTGCGTGAGAAAAACACTGAAAATTAAAGGCACAGTTCACCAAAAAATGAAAAATCTTTCATCATTTACTCAACCTCATGTCATTTCAAACCTGTATGACTTTCTTTCTTCTGCAGAACACAATAGATGATATGTTGAAGAATGTTGGTGACCAAACAACATTGGACCTCGTTTCCACTGTACAGACACAAAACCACTGAGACATTTAAAAAAAGGTCTTTTGTTTCTCACAATAAGTCATTGTATGCATCCAGAACAATTGATGTTTTGTGCACCTTTATACTTCGCTTTTATTTCCTTTGTGGAGCTTGAAAATCTGCAGTAAATTCTGATTTAATCTGAATTACATGGGCATTTTGCAAAACCTTTCCTTCTGGAAGAAAAGAATGAATCTGTGCTACACTATATATCATTGTCAGACTTCCTAATACGTTGGCCTGGGCCCAAACCATCATCACAGATCCAAAAGCATTGTAAAAAAATCAGCACAGTAAACGCTTGTTTGAAACACTACCTGCATCTCTTACTAAATCACACATGGTGTAAAAACAAAATGGCTACGTGAAGACGAGAAAAAAATATATCTGTAGACACGGGTGGCACTGCGAGATCACACAAGCTGACATCAATTTGTACGTCCCCCGATCCTCCGCGGACAGGATATGACACGGCCCTGAAGCGGCGGCGGAGGTCTTAAAAACGTGTCGATGTGGATTTATGAAGTTGATTAGAGGTTGGGTCGTTGTTTTCTCGGAGGCATGCTTAAGATAGTGAGATTTCCCTCCTTGATTCATTTCATTTCCTGCAAGAGCCCAGATACACATCAAATGTGTCATGCGGCACAGGGTACACGGTCTGTAATAGATTAAACTGTATGCTGGGCAGTTTTCAGACCCCAGAGCCCTTTTCGCATCCGCGGCATCTGTTGATGGAGCGAGCGGTGATGTGTTAAAAACAGAATACACAATAAAAATAGGTTCCACACATCAGGTTAATGTCAAGGAAACTGTCAAAAATCTCTTTTGAGGAGGAAGATAAAGCTATTTTGAGGATTTTAAAGCACATTTACAGTCATGCTAATGTAAAGATTTGTTAATTAACATTAGCTAACATGCTAACCATGACAGATGTGTATTTTACACATTTATCTTTGTTCATGTTAATAAGTACAAATGTTAGTTAATTGTGAAATAACTAATACAAGTTAAAGGCTCAATTCAAAATGTTGCTGCTAGAGGTTGAAAAACAAGGTGTAGCTTCATGATGCTATAAAGGAACGTGGAATGATAGAAGTTTTAGTCTTCACCTCCACTGCCAATAAAACTCAATTCAACTGGACTCATAAATCATGTTCATTGATGCCGTAACTAAAGTTTTATAACTTTTATGTTATAACATATACGCCAACAAGAGGCATGATAGAAACAAAAACAGAGTGGTGTGCTAGCAACAGTGGCTCACAATACGTTGATATTTTACCAATCAGCAAATATCTCTAGATTCAAACGCTGTTAAAACATTTGGGCTAATGTATGTGTACAAATGAAATAAATGTATAACACTGTTCTAGTGGTTTTTTGGGGGATATTTGAATGCAATGGCGTACATGTTGTGCCTTCAGATGCCACGTTTGATTTCAAACTATTATTAAAAGCTGAAATCTATGAATGTGCCCAGATAGCACAGGTACGTCTGTAAGATGTCTCCTAAAGATCTGGAATTGGTGAGCTCATGTTAACTAATATAGTCAACTAATTTTAACAAATGAAACCTTATTGTAAAGTGGTACCAAACTGCCTTTAATATAATCATTGTGTGAATGACTCTTTCATGGTATTCGCCAAATTAGTAATGTCTAAGCTTTAAAAATGCTTTAAAAAGCAACAACCAAAAACAAGAGTGATGATTCACAAATCAACACACGCATCAAAAACCGGAAAGCTTAATCATGATGTAATTTGGGTCTAAATCCTCTTAAAGCAAAAAATCAAATGTGCTACAAGTGGGACAATATGGCCGAATCACACTCGGCGAATCACAACAGATTTATCTTATAAGTTCTTAAATGCAACCGTAATATAAATGTGTGGCGCTGCTGCAACAATTCACAGTAAACTATATCTAACCCCCCTTAAACAGCCTCTTTATTGCCAAGCCCATTGAGGAGCTGGGGTCACCTTTTGTAAGGACTGGCAGCTCAAAAGATGGCCATGATTAATGACTTGGGGACCTCTGCTCCGGGACCTCCGCTGTGGACAAAAACTGCTTTTCTCCTAAACACCCACAAGAGCACTTCAGCTGTTGGCCTGGAATCTCCAAACCATTTGCTTTTAGGTTACTAATTTTTTTGCATTTAGAAAGCGACTTATAGCTTATGCTAATTCGGCCGGAGACAAAAGAGGCTTTATGGGAGCTCTCGAGAGTGTTTTTGTTCAAGCGCATTGTCTTAATTTACTAAAGGCGGGTTTCATTGCACAAGCATCGTAGTCTGTGGATTCTGCACATACGCCTCGCTCGTGAATATCAGAGGTCTCGCGTGCGCAAGGGTGCACACCTTTGGGGCCATGGGAACGCTTTTCATCCGTTAAGCGAGGCGACAGCCGTCACTTATGCTTTTGACAGCTGATGTCTAGAGCAAATATATTACTCTGAAAGGGAAGATGCGTTTGATTGACGTTTCGCCAGTCGAGAACTTTAACGGCATGACAGTTTTTGCTCCGTGTGTGTTTTTCTATGATAGTGCGTTAAGCTGTATGAATAATTTAGGAGGAAAATAGGAAGACAGGCAACAGTATCTATCCAATCCCTAGAGCACTGTGGCGGCCAAAAAAAAAAAGATTTGACAGAAGAGATCATAGCACAAATAAGCAAGTCTTATTTACCCATAGATTTGCTCAACTGGAGATGGGAATGTAGGAAACACAACGTGTATGAAACAAACCATAGAGCTGTAACTTATTAACAAATTCAGAGTTCATTTTATTAGCACGCCACACTTTTTAAACAAAGTTGTTGCAAATGTAATTTATACAGCATATGGGTCTGTTTGAGGGTGTTGAGCTGTTTGCTACATTACCAACAAATGTGAATTGATTTCAATCTACATAAAAAAACATGTTAAGCCAATTATATTACCCTAAATGTTCCAACACACCTAACAGAGCTAAGTGAACAATTTCACATTGAACAATATTGCTGATTTGGTGACTTGGGGTTTCAAGCTCCCAGCATGCCCTGCATCATAAATAAATGATGCACTTACAGTTAAAGCTGTTTGCTTTATGTTGTTGTTGTGTGTGTCATCGCTGTTTGTTATGTGTTGTGCATTAACAATGAGTTATGAACTCATCTTTTGTTAACATAATGATGTTTGTCAGTTGACACCATTATTATTTGATTCAACACCATTAAACATTGAATTGCCTTACGTGTTCTCTGGTTTAGTTTACAGAAAACCATAGGCAGTAATGCAATTTAATAAACCTATAATTTCCAAGTATCCAAAATCAGCCTGTGGCCCAGTTTACTTAATTCTTGGTTTCAAACGACATTCCGTTCTATTGTTAATACGGTCAGATTTACACGTCGATCCGACCACAGCGACAACAAAAGCCACACAACGCAAGAATAATGTTATTCTGGAGTATTCAGTGTTTTAGTGAAATGTTATTGAATTGTTTATCGAAAATGCAATAAAGGCTTCCTTGTTGTTCAGGTTTTGCCTTGTTTCCTTTGATTTTCATTCATTTTAAACACAGCTGCGGCAAACTACTTTGGGGAAGCTATCAAACGGCATATCTGCGAAACAGTCCTCAGCTCAGGTTTCAGTTTCCTTACACATTCGATGTTATCGATCGTCTCGTCTGTATTCGATAAACACTTGTTCAGGCCTCTTTTCTGGTTTGGAGCCAGAAAATGCACATAAGGCTAATGTAAAAGAACATTACGGTATATGTTTTTCTTATAAGGGAATAACGCAATGTTTTGATGCCTCAAGATATGGATTTTGAAGTGATTGTATACTATGATGGTACGCAGAAAACGCAGTGTGCTTGAACATCTGCTGTGGGGGGCGTCTTGGTGAAATCGCTGTGTAATTTTCTGTAAACTCTTTAAATGCCATCAATCTTCAAGTGGTTAAAAAAGTAAACTACATATCTTGTATGAGAAAGAATAGCCTGGCCACTTATTCCATATAATTAAAGTGAAGGCAAAAAATGACAAAAAGCACCATAAACATATACTGCTGATCCATATGACTCATGTCTCATACTTCTTTCTTTGTGTGATAAACACAAATTTAAGTCATTATTCACATGAACTTTTGTCCAAACCCTCTCCTGGCAGTTCAAGTTTTCAAACCTGCATGACTTTCTCTCTTCAGCAGAACACAAAAGATGATATTTAGAAGAAAGTTGGTTACCGAACAGTGGCAGCACCCATTCACTTCTATTGTATAGACACAAAACTAATGCAAGCGAATGGGGGCTGTTGTTGTTTGGTTTCCAACATTCTTCAAAATATCTTCTTTTGTGTTTTGCGGAAGAAAGAAAGTCATAGTTTTGAAACGACAAGAGATGACAGAATTGACCTTTTTGGGTGAACTATCACTTTAAGGTTCTAAATGACTTACTCACAATTCAGATGTTTCAACTCACAGTCAATAATTTGGTCACACCGATTACCAACTCATTGAAGTAGATGACTATTAGTGAATAACATTAGTCTTACATTTCGGTGTGCTCCTCACAAAGCAGCTATGTGACATCAAAAGGCTTGGAAAAAAGTGCCAAATCATTCGGACTGCTTTTATCATACTTTCGGGGTGCTTTTTGTATTTCAGGAGCTTGACAGAACCACTCCTTGTTCACTTTTATCCTGAATATATAAAAAGCATCCATTATATTCTTCACAAAAATCATTTAAAAATAGCTCAGTATGTGTTTCATTTAAGTATCGACTTGTCTCTTACAATTGCTTAGAAGAAATAAAAATGGAAACACATGAGACAAAGACATTAAGACTGTAGTGCTGTAAAATGAATGTAGATTGTATGGATACATTATTTGGATTTGGGTCAATTTGATGAGAAATGTTATTATTGACTTTTGTTTGCAGACTTGGCAAACTTGAGCTCAATGTTGAAACTTTCAGGGAGACATATATGACATTTCTGAGCCTTCTTCTTAGGAGAAATATCTGAAACACAGGAGAGTTATGCTAACGTTTCCATTTGCTTTCCATTTAAATCTCATGGATGTCTGTGACTTTTCTTTCGTATGGGATGATAGAATTTTCCTTAATGGGTGATGTGTTCTTTTAACAAAACACAGTAAGGGAAGTAGAGGGGTGTGTAAATGTACTGCATTAAGCAACGGGGTCTGAGGCCTGCTGTGGTGTTAATAGCTCTCCGTGTCCCTGACTGGTGGCTTATGGAGCTCTTATACTAAGACTGGGATGAAAAGGTGCCATCTATATGCAAATGCTTTCAGTCTATTCTTGCAACAATTAGTGTGTTTGACAGTGTGAAAGTGGGGCCATTGAACTCTGAATGCAAACTTGGTCATCTATCTGTTGAATTGTTTGAGGTTTTGAGTCGGGTACATTGCTAATACTCATTCGGCACAATTGTCTTTGGTGATTAGGTGACACAATGCGTTACATCAAAACCTTTCAGAGGATTACTGCAATCAACATGGTTTGCTGAACTACAACAAAAAAACACAAAAAACGATGATTTACAAAACTCATCTGCCAATTGGCAGACTCACAACTGGCACAAAGGATCATTTTGCATCTTGCAGTTACAATCAGTGTACCGTATGTATTTTTATATCACAGTAAAAATAACAATATAGCATTCAAAATTTAAATGTAACACATTAGATAGTTTCTGGAGATTCAACCCAAAATATTTTTTGATATTATTATAAACCTGATTAAATAAAACAGATTTATTATCAAACAAAAAAGTTGCTCACACCTGTAAAAGCATACATTTGAATAGTGAATTAATGTGCAAATGACAGCCTACATTTAAACTGTATTACACTGCTAGCGTCCAAAGTAAATCATTCTCATCATAATCAACAAAGGTGTCTACAGCAGTGGTTCTCAAACTGGAGGCCCCAAGATGGATCCAGGGGGGTCACAGATTGTGTGGCATTATATGAAATATAGAAATTTATCATAAATGTAATGCAACCAAACATCAGAAAAAGACCACCAACCAAAAGTATTGATGTTCCAGCATTGTATAACAGAATTGGTTCTTGGTTTAATTAAAATTCTAAGTTTAAGATTATAGGTTTTTATTTGGGGGCCAAGTTTGAGCACCACTGGTCTACAGTATATCCGCATTACTGATATTACACATTATTACAAAACCACAGCAGAAGTCATACCACCGAGTCTCGCTCCATGTTACTAACATGGTAACAAGGCATGATTATTGCAATTGTGTTTGCCATGGTGATGACATGATGCAAACATAACATTGCATAGCACATAGCGAATGTCTGAGTGGTTCTGTGTTCATACAATGGAAGTCAAGGGGGGGTCAATGTTGTTCGGTTACCAACATTCTTCAAAAGATCCTCTTTTCGTGATCGGCAGACGAAAGAAAGTCTTGCAGGTCTGAAATGACATGAGGGTGAATAAATGATGAAAGATTTTTTATTTTTGGGTGAACAATTCCTTTATTAGGCTTATATGAATTCAGCCAATGTTGTTAGGGAAGGTGGCTGTCAATAACAACATGGTATCGCCAACAACTGGAACCCTGTTGCAAAGACCACTTTATACCACATACATTTCCAGACTGTTCTTGGTTGGTTTGTGCTGGTTATGTTTTTTCGAGTGCTTAAGCACCAAAACCACCTAATGTGCAAGTAACCAACCTAGTAACTCATTTTACACTTCTCACACTCAATAACAACTAACATCCTAAACAGCTAAAAAGACCAAAGAGCTAGAAAATTCAGCATGAAGTTTAAAATGAGATTGTTACAGTTGTGCTTTTAAGTGTTTCTGAAGCATGCCTTAAGCATGCTTGTTAAACCTTCATTTTAAGGATCTTATATAACATTTTTGAGTTGAAAAAACAACAGCAAGAATGCTTTGATCAAAGCTTACCTGTGAAACTGATGAATTGCCATAATGACAGCTCTCAAAGTGCGAATCAAGGAAATAAATCAAGCTTTAAATAAGCCTACACTACCTAGCACTGATGATCCACAGATGTTCTTCATTCCAGCGGCAGTTAACAAGCTTGTTTACAACCCGAGCTCCGCTTTTTGAGTTCCTCCTACTCAGCTTCGCTTACAGCCAAACAATAGCGGCGCTGGAGCCAAAGAGCAAGACCACAATTGCGTCCCTGCGGGTTTTTAAAGTGTGCTGAAAGCTGCCGGCGAGCACCCCTCGTTCCTTTCGCGGAGCTTCATTCATATGCCTGTCCTGTGCTGAAAAGCCTCCTGGGTCAACAGAAAGGTTTGCTTTCAATGGGGGAGAGTGGGAAGCGTATTGGTGCGGGGGTTGTTATTGATGCGCGTGGATGAATCTGCGGCCTTGTGCGTGCATTGAGACGGTCCCCTTCTGGGATCAAAATGGGAACCCAGCTAGCATTTAGAAGAGAGGGAGTAAAAGCTTCAAAGTAGACAAAAGTAGCCCAGGCCTTATTCACTGGTTGCTCCGCTGCAAGCTTTAAGGCCTGTGGGTACATCCATGGCAGTAAATAACCACACTTCTGAACCGAGGTGGGGGTTCAAGAGAATTTATTCACTTTCCACGCTGCTGTACATCCCCGACCTTGACTGGGACGTATAGCAACGCCCTTACGCGACTGTCGAACACGCCTCTTTATCTATCAACAACACTGCAACGAAAAGACACCCTAAATCATTTTCATGAGGTGGTCAAGTCATGAAAACATCGATGGGAGGGGATGTCAGCAGAAAGAGAAAACTGGGGAAGATACGTTGGATTATATATAGCATGTGCACTGCGACGCAACATGAGAGATGTTTGAATGTCACGGAGCATCACTGGTATCATCGATAACAGTAGAAAATATGTAATTTTGACTACATCTGCCTCCCACTTAATCCTTTAGAAGCAAATGAGCCAAGAAGTGAATTAGGGTTGAAATACATAAATGAGTACGAGAGCGGAAATCCCCACACAAAACGGAGAGAAAAAGCTATGGATAGGGCTAAATCTGTTATTTCTCATCCATGTCATCGCCCGCCAGTCCAAATCCTTAATCTGATCATTTAAACAGATTAACAAGCAGCATCAAAATTAGTGGTTTCGTACAATCCCAAACCCCAAGTACGAGCAGCAATAACAGTGACGCTTGTTTTAGTAAGCACGGCTAATGAAAGAACGAAATAAATGGTTGTGTTGTGGCAGTTTCAAAGGGACAGGTGGGTGTTCTGAGGCACTTCGGCTCATTAGCAAACAATTACCGCTCATTACACCCCTATGGCCAGGCCTGAGTTGATTTATAACCCCGTAAGAGTTGAGAGCAATCCTAATACTCGCTTAAGCAATAATCAACTGCATATAATCCCTCAGCACTAAATCCAGAATCCCTAAACTCAAAACGTGTTGACTTAACGCAGCTGCTGCTAAGAGGAAAAGGACACGGCCGTCGCCCAGCTGCACTATTCCCAGAAACATCGCTCAGGCACAGAAGCTCTCCCTTGCTCGCTCTCTATATTGCTTCTCCATAGGCAGCACTTTAGAGCATCATGCTTTACTTTTTCATGCATTTGGCAGATGCTTTTATTTAAAGCGACTTACGGTGCATTATAAGTGTACATTCTCAGAGTATGTGTGCACCCTGGGGATCAAACCAATGCAATGCTATCTCAATGCTATACCAAATGATCTACAGAAACACAGCTTGGGGAATTTGTCTTGTTTAATAGGCATGAAATGGTTATTCAATATATACACTTGTTTAGTATAATGCTTGTTTGTTGAATTTTCATTAAAATATATATATTGTGAGACCATATGGTATTTTAAAATAACTCGTGTTCATATTTGGGTTCTGCCAAGATAGTTACATCTTAAAATCTTCAAACTTTAAGATGGAAAACAAACCAAGAATAATGTTACAATTTGTTCAATTCCCAATATTTTACCCAATATTTGTTTGTTGTTTACATTTTCAAGCTTATTAGAGTATCTGGCAATTAGCACAGCAACATGCTACCTCCAAACTCTACTGAAATCAATTGCATTTTAGGGAAATTTAAAGTTTATTAGCCTTGAGGATCAATAAACTAAATTCGCATTTAGCGATCTAAGCATTAAAACTGACATCTTGCATGTGCGCTCAAAAAAAAAATCTAGAAATTCCATGACATCACACTACACTTCAGCCTCTTGTCAGTTCTTGTCCAATCAAATGTCTTTTAGGATCCAAAGAGCCCCGCCTCCTTCGCAATGAAAGCTGTTTTGCCAGGCTGACTGTGTTTAAAAGAAATGATATTGGTTATTTTACAACTAGATATGTCTCACTCTATCTGCATTTTTCAGTTGAAATTACGTCAACACAACAAATGATGCTGCACGTTCCGAGGCGATTCAGTGAGTCTTTAAACTATGTTTACTGTGGTGGGACCATAATAAAATGAATAAACCAAAAAATTATTGTTACTATGGAGGCTAGTAGTATAACAATTTATTTTATTTACTTTATATTATTATTAATTTATATTTATAATTTATTGTGTAAAATTTGTATAAAGTCAAATTAAAATAAAACTACTCAACAGTTATTGATTATTTGAAGAGGTATACCAGAAGTTAGGAAGGTCCACATAATGTTCGTTTATGTTTATGTTGTTGCTGCTGAAACCATCTATTACTTTCATTAGGGTTACATCATGTGCAACGCCTGATTTATGTTGAACACCGAGTTGCTATGTAGCACACTCCAAATCAGTCACTTGTGAGGTACCAGGTACTGTAGCTGCCAGTTTTAAACAGAGTCAATGTCTCTTCCTTCCCCTAACCCCCCAGGAGATCTCGCATATGTTTTGGACAACGAAAAGAAGTGTTTTACACTAAAGGGTGTAAAACGGGAACTAGCACTGAATAATTTTTGCTTCACGCTGCAGTGGTTTAAAAATACTTCTCTCTTTCCTTTAAGTGAAAATGATTTGGCAGTGATGGGGCCATCAAATGCCTCCACGCGTGGCACTGCCTGTTCCCGCGTTGTGCCGCTCTGTTATTTTTTTGGGCACTGCAGCATCGTGCATTTTTTCGTGCACCCTGCCAGCTGGAGGGCTGAGTGAGATGTGTGTGCCACAGGAAGTAGATTAGCAAGTAGACATGCGGACAGTCCTGCCATCACATATAATGCAAACGACTCTGACGAAACCGAAGGTACAAACTGTATGTCCCTAGCTCACAACAATGACCTCAATGAGAGCATTTTTTTTAATGATTTGTAGGGGCACGGGCAAATGCCTCTGTACTATTTCAAGCAAATTATCATTGATTCATGTGACAGAAATTTCCAAGCTTAATTTCTCACACAATGCAGATATGGCGAGTATTGCAACAAATATAATCAATAATGTTAACATTACATCAAGCGTCCTTGCAAAAACAAGTAAATGTGATATGAATTGCTTAATGACAGCAGGTTATTAATGGTGTTTAGGTCAAGCGTCACTAAACTCTATGGTCAGTGGGGTTAGGGGGTTAATTTAAAAGCACAGTTCACCCACATATGAATAAAAATTCACAAAAATTCAAAAGGTGTTCACCCTAATGCCCAAAACCTGTAAATGACTTTCTTCTGGGGAACACAAGATGATATTTTGAGAAATGTTTCAGTGGTTTTGAGTATTAAAAACTTTCTATAAATCATGTTATGAGCACTTTATTAAAGCTTATGACAGCCATTTAATCAATTTCTGGTAAATTACCCCCAGTGCTGACCATTTTCAAACGCACAAATGCCACAATGCTGCAAACATCTCAAGGGAGTCAGTCTGGCCTAAATTAGCAAATTAGAAATACTAATATTAATTCACTCTATTCAGAATATTATTAAAAGTGGCAATCTTACGATGGGTGTAAATAGCTTTTCAAACATCCACACTGTCTGCTTTCAAATGAAAGCAGATTGGACTGATCCCCTGGAAAGAGGGTCGCTGAACTGTTTCAGTGAATTATCTTTGCAGAGTAATTCTTTGTAGTCACTGATGCTGAAACCCAGATCTGTCATGCTTCTATCTGCTGAAAGATGGTCGGATTGCCAGACGGAGCGGTAAGTACATCTGAAGCTAACTTGAATTTGAGTGCCGTGTGCTTAGCTACATTTAAGCCAATGCTTGAATATTAGTATAAAACTGTTCCTGGTTTTATTTGCATGTTTTATTGATGCAAGTTTGCTTTATCAAAATCTTTTAAATACCCTTTTCTTTAAAGTTTGATAACGTTTTGTTTAAACTTGCGACGCCTCTAAAATAACTTTCCTTTTTGGCTGATGTCACCAAGCCCTCTTAAAGGGACAGTTCACCCAAAAATGAAAACTGTGTCATTTACTCACCTTCAGATTGTTCCAAACCTGTAAAAATGTCTTTGTTCTGTTGAACACAAAGGACGATATTTGGGAGAATGTCAGTAACCAAACAGATCTCACCCCCATTGACTCCCATAGTATTTATATTCCCTGCTATGGAAGTAAATAGGGGATGAGATCTGTTTCGTAACTGACATTCTTACAGATATCTTCCTTTGTGTTTAGCAGAACAAATACATTTATACAGGTTTGGAACAACCCGACGGTGAGTAAATGATGATGGAATTTTCATTTTTGGGTAAACTGTCCCTTTAATATTAGCCCCTCCCTTCCAGTCACCTATCATACAAAGACCACTTAAATTCTAGTGTGTTGATTGAATGATGTTTTCTCATCAAGTGTCCTGTTTCACTCAGAAATGAATCAGGTGTAGGTAGAAAAATGGGATGCTAATACTGATTTTAAACAAAGCATCTATGGTTACTATAACAACAGGGCCACAATCCTCAGCCAGCATCCTGAAACACACAGTACTACGCTTAAATGAACACAATGTGAACAAACCTCCCTCTGTGACACTAGGCAGAATTCAGTCCGATTTAAGGTATAGAAAAAACATTAAATCTCTGTCTGGCTTACCTCAACCACTGAACTGACAATTTTAAACCAGCCAGAAAGCCCCTTTTTGGAGACCTTCTTAACCACTGCGTGCTCTCACACACATGCACCAGCGTACACAGACACACACTGAGTGGAATACTACATTGTGTGCTAATCGAGAAAAGAGACACATAGCTAGATATTTTTCTATATCCTATATCATAGTGTACACACTGGGCATGAACCGAAAGTTTGGCAACCATTTCTGTTTATTCTGAAATTATTTTTGGCTTATAATGTTGAGTGACAGATGTCATATTTAATTTAGCATGACATTTTTGTGTAGTTGACAGTATTATGGAAGCAGACAATCTACTTTTCATAAGAACCTGTCATTTTTCCTCAGGTATGCTAAGGCTGATATCTAGGACGAATATTAATTTGTTGTGGGTTTATCCACTGTTTTGCACTCATTTCACTTTATGTTGTACGTGTACGTAGCAGTACATTACTTTTTTTATCAGAAGTCAGTCATAGGCCAAAATTAGGCTATTCAAAAAGGGGGGGAGCTCAATGATGAACAAATAAAAGTATTTTTATTTTGCTAATTTACTTAAATGTTTTAAAATGATAGTTTAGAAAAAGTTTTTTTTCTTAAAATAATAAAATGCACATTTTGATGCAAAATCAAGTGTCTCATTTGGTTTCGGCTTTGGATGAGAAATTTCATTTCGGTGCATCCCTAATTGTCATGATTCTGCCTCATCATGTCATGTCTTTCTTGGTCTAGTGGCAGGATCATGACAGAGCCTCATGTTTTGTGTGGAGAGAGACATGTTATTGTTGGTTCTGACATGGCATGCGGTATCTCTGGTCTCGTCTTTGGCCCCGCCCCTCTCGTTTCCTCGTTTAGCTTTCCATTAGTGTTTCAGTCCCGACACCTGCCCCTTGTTAATTATCCTTTGTTAGTCTTCCTATATAATGCCCTCGTGTTTGCTGTCCTGTGCTGGTTCGTTTTGATTGATTACCCGTTACATTACCTGTCGCGTTCCTGCCCAGTCCCTGAATTTAGTAAGTCTTGTGAAATCCAGTTTTTGTTCTTGTTTTTCCCCCTTGCGGGAAGTGTTTATTTTATTGTTATTATTCTACCTTGGTTCCTTGTTTGTTTTCTATTTACCCCATAGTGGGTTTTTGTTTTATATAATAAAGTATTTTCTGTTAACCCCTTACTGCCTGCATTTGGGTTCTGCACACACACCGTGATACCTAATAAACATGGCAGCTTATTATGACCAAGAACTGCCCACTTAGACATATGAAGAGACCAAACTTTTTTTTATTTGTCGCTTAAACATGTAAGGTGTAACATGTTTGTAACATGTCGGGTGTTAAATTAGAACATTTAAAATTGTGTGGTAATCTCTGTAAAAATAATTGGTCAAAATATCAGTCATTATTTCACAGCCATTATGCGTCTTTCAAAGATTTGATGCCACTATGATAGTAAGCTTAACTGACAGAACTCATTGCATTGACCCAGTAGCTTGTAACACGAGTTCTATTTGAGATGAAAAAAGTCATGCTTTCACCTAAAGACAGCCAATCAGATTTGAACTGCCAAGTGCAGCCGGTGCTTATCATGTTTGTGTGTGAAACGCATCAGATGGTCAGCGGGCAGACTGTTAGTGCTCTGCTGGCATGCCATCGGAGGACGACATCAGGTTTGCACGCAAGTGATTACAATTCAGAGGCATTCAAGTAAAAACTGATCCAAAAATCTACAGGAATTAATTGCGATATAACCACAATGGGATGTCTTCAAGATTTCCAGTCAGCCGCTGGAAACCTCAGAGGAACTTGTTTTCCAAAAGTTTTGGGAGACAGCGGGTGGCTCTATAAAAATAAGCCGTGTTTTGGGGCATTCAGCGATGTCAGTTTGTTTCTATACTCTCTTTCATCACAAAGATAAAATGGAGGCCAAGAGCTCTGGCCCAAATTCTCTCAACTGCATCTGCCTTGAAAGCAGACAGGCAAAAAGACAGTGACAGCTTGATATACTACCTAGCGTCAGGTTTCCACAAGTAATGAAAAGCCATGCTGAAAATTGAGTCTGTACACCTGTATTTTCATGTCTACTCTGCCAAAAAAAATCCCCACACATTTTACTGCATCGAGAGCTCTCCAGAGATGTTTTTTCTTCAAAATGCAATCCGAGGATATGACAGTGCTGTCAAGATTTGTCGTTAATTTTATGAGCCGTGGTTTGGAGTGTAAAAATAAACTAGTAGGATCTACAGAATTTGAGTTTTTTTAATGGCCGACTCTGATACATTACCTTAAGATGAGTTCTTGATGTGACACTATATCGAAATCGAGCATTTCCATCTGTTTGTTAACATTTTAATTATGCTAACTAAATTTCACCCAAACATATCGTTTTACCCCAGAAGACATATATCAACCCAATGGAATCATTTGGATTATTAATGAAGGATGGATGTGATTGTTGAAGCTTTACATATCATGTACATCTGGGATGGCATGAGGGTGAGTAAATTTACATATTTAGGCCAATTATTTCTTTAACACGTCTAAAATACACCAAATGTAGTACCATTTACTGTACAAATACATTATGAAGGTACAGGAATTCTACACTACACAGTATTAAAATAATTTCAAAATGTTGAGTTCAATTATAATTACACTTCGCAATTACAACGAAGTAAGAGAAAATCAAACCTTTCTGCTTTTGTTAACATGTTGAAAACTAACACATAGGCCTACTGTGCATAGGATATTATGTGAATGCCCTGTTATACATCATCTTTAATGACAGAAATTAGACTACAAACTCTTACGTCAGAAACAAGTGGAACAAACACATAATGTGGGTCTTGTAATACCACAGAAGAATTTCAATATTCTACAAACTGCTTGAAACATATTACAAACTTAAGAGGATCTAAGCAAGTAAAGCTTTACACACAATAGCTAAAAAGAATAACAGAGTCCAAGTGTTAAACTGCAGTGTAAAAGTGAACAGCTTATGATACACAAAATCTCATTTCACAACTCTCAATTCATAAATATGTGTAAACCAGGAGTCCTACATTGATGGTGCTTCACAGATAACAAGCTTGGTAAGAAGATCAGAAAACAGAAAAAAACTACACACAGAAGCATTGGTAGAAAACACGTATCTTCCTCAAAGTGCTTGTCTGTCTTTCATTTTAACCAGAAGCATTTTCATCCTGCAATGCAACTCGATTGAGGGTGGGGCAAATCTTTCAATACCACGAGTGCCGGCAGACTGAAGTACTGTATGTTGCCCTTGCAAAAATGCTTAGCAGGATAATTGTCTTGGAATTGAATTATGGGATATATTAAGGATGCCAAAGACAGAGGAAGCACATATGCCGCTTTCATGTATGGCATCTGCAGTTGCTAAAATAAGATTTAAGAGCGTTGCAAACAATAACAAGATATGACGATGTACGATGGGATGCCACATTTCACATCTGAAAATCTAATAGGCCTACGCGTGAAGCTTTTTAATGCAATGGCCTAATGTCTCTTCAAAGCCCGGCTATGACATCACCCTCCAGAACAAACAGATTAGGCCTGTAAGTACCACCCAGGATGACTGGAGGGTGAGTAATAACCACTATCATTAGCGCAACAAGGAACCTGTTCGAAGGACACCAGGTACATGGTATTGGTATTCCATAATCAAACCAGTCTGAATACGCCACATGGGGAACGAGAGCAGAAGGAGAGATTTAGAAGCTTGACATATGTCGTCTGGTGTTTATTTCAACTCTATCTGTTGTTAAATTAAGCCCTGTGTGTAAAACACGACAGTGAGTAAACGATGACAGAATTGTTATTTTTGTTTGAACTGCGCCTTTAAGGCTTCATTATGGATTCATGACAGCGAGACGTCCTTTCAACCAGCGGGTCAGTGCTCTGTATCTTTTCTATATTAATCTAATTCTGCCGGTAAATTAGGATTGATCATTGTAGCTCTGGGCCACAGTCATCATCCGGGATCTAATCAGACCGAAGAGGGTCGGAGAGGGGCGCTGGTTAGGCCAGAATGCTCCATAAATATAAAACATATGAAAAGCGGCGAGCGGCCATAGCACCATGAGGGAAATCCGATTAGCCTTCCCGATCGCCACAGGTGTGCTTTCAGCCCGTCGCTTAACTGCCTGGCTGCAGCCTGCTAGCACGGCAAGCTAACACTTTTCACATCTATTGTCCGTCTCCGGCAGGGGATACTTACTCCATGTCCTTGCTTAAGGATGTGGGTGAGAGGAGGTCTTGGTTAGCCAGCTCAAGGGAGAATTGGGCAGAAGGATCTTCAGGGAGAAGTCTGGGCTTTTTCAGTTTCCCGGTCTCAAATTAATCTGAATTAACACCTGCCACAGTTCCCTTTATATCTTGATAAGGCGGTAGTTGTTAAGTAGTGGGTCGCAGGTATGTTTAATAGGTTCGCGGACAGCAAGCAAAAGCATATTTAAAACATTATAAAGTTGTTATGAAGTATGCTTATCGAATTATTCATTTATTTATTTATTAACCTTGATTAGTCCAACACAGCAATATCATCCAATCCAAATTTTGGGAAATATTGGGGAGTTTGGTATGTCCAAAAGATCATTGATTCACCTTCATGAATTTTCTGTGGAACAGAAAAGAAGATATTTTTTGAGAAATGTCTCAATGGTTTTGTGTTCATACAATGGAAGTCAACGGGGGTCAATGTTGTTTGGTTACCAACATTATTCAAAATATATTCTTTCGTATCTTGCAGGAAAAAGAAAGTTATAAGGTTTGCTTACATGACGATAAGTAAATGAAGCGTTTTTTAGGGGGGGGTGAACTATCCCTTTAAATACAGGTCATGTTTGATCACGGCCGATGTAAAATCTAGGTCCTGCAGCCAAAACAGTTGAGATACAAAGTTCTAATACTTTAATATCCTTCTCAGTTTCTGACTGTCACAAAATGGACGTTCCACAAACAGATTCTGAGTTTGGGTTCATCTTAAGTTTTGCAGGGGTGTGCTGACTCGCCCGTTTCATCGCCATTACGTTTTGCAGGCGTGACTAAAAGTTAATGGGGTGGAAAAGTGATTGAGAATGAAATGATTGTAGGGCTCCTGAAGGGATAAGTGAAGAGCTAGAAATGCTATTAATGATAAAAACACACTCATTTGTCTCCAGCGTTGTGTAACTGAAGTCGGATGTCAAATAAAGAGCCCTGACCCGTCCAGATTCTAGCTATGGGATGTGGTTTTCTTCAACCCTAAATCCACAAACACATTTTTACAATAAAGTCTCCAAGTCCACAGCTAAAAGGGATTAACCAAAATTCACATCAGCTCTCCGCGACAGAGCCCTGTGAAACTGTGACAGGTGGGTATGTGCTGCTGTCTGCGAGACTTTAAGAAGATTTCTTCAGTCGTGACAAAAACCCCGGTGTCTTCTCGATGGCTGTTACTGATACTTTCCGCATTCAGAATGCCACCAATGCTGCTAAATACGTTGCGATTTTGAAAACCTACAGGGAACTGAAGTGCTATGTCAAGTCGATGGCACAGCAAATGGCCACTTGATAGATCAAACCAAACCAGGTCAAAACTAAGGCACAAGTGATGTGAAGGCATCCACCATTCGGGAAAACAAAATATGTCATTATACTGGAAAATATAGCATAATATATTACTTACACTAATGTTTAGGATCATTTGAAAAAAATCTATCTCATGATCTTAAACACCTTTCAATCTGAAGGTGTATGTTTCCATGCTTGGAATTACTTTTGTAGACAAAAATATAATTGTGTCAGCAAATGAATTATCGTCATTAAAAAACTAAATTATTTTAAAATAAAATATTTAGAATGTTTTTCTGAATGGATTTCTTTGACCAAACAATGAATAACGAATACAGATATATAGAATACAAATATATTCTATATAAGAATACGGATATTCCTTCAATACTGTTTAAATACTTGCCAGGGTGAGACCTAAAGAAGTTGGATGATAAAATCCCAGGTGTATTTATAATTCCTAGTTACAATTGTGGTATTCAATGGTTTTAATGGGTTTACTGTTATTCTAAAGTGTGGGGAAAAAATATAAATAAAGAATGAATAAGAAATCCTAAACTTTTGACTGGTACATTGCTATACATTGGAACCTTAAAGTTGCTTATACTTACAATATATGAAAAGTGGCAATTGTATTATTCAATCTATTTTAAATCTATATTAAATGACCTTATATTTTCCTATATGTTAACTGTCAGTATAATGTTTCTTGGCGTAAGGGCACAGTCCTGTAGATGTAAGATGCATTTCATGTCCATTGCTATCAAGAGAACCACGGGAACAGAACCTTATGACGTGACATTTCCCCAGTAGTCATAGATGCTTTTCCTAAATGTGATATTTGAGGTTTTATGAGATTAGCTGCTAAACATTTGCACATTGGATCGCCAGTTTTACTGGAAGGCTTGGTCACCAAGTTTAATTCATTTTTTTATTAGAAAACATTCAGATTGTTATGATGCTTCGTCCTTTTTGGATCTTGACAGTAGTGAACATTGAGCAAAGAGAGTACATTCTTCAAACTTTCCTTTTCGGTCCCATGACAGAGTTTGCAATATCATCAATAACATCTTTGTTAAATAGACATCAAGTATAATACCTGTGATGTAATTTCAACACAACGCCAAAGTTGCTATCAAGGAGCGGCAGAGATACTCTGCATGTTTTTTTCTGTACTTTTACAATGCGTGATGGGGATCAAGTCAGACCTGTCAACATCTGCTTGGCTCTCTGGGGACGTTTCACAGCTTTATATAGCCCGACTGAATCAAACCGTCTATAATTACCTGAAATCTCAACAACCAATACAAAAGCGACTAAAAACCAAGCCGCCTGTCACTTTCCCTTTGCAGTGTCACAAAATGCAGAGTTCTAACCCCCAATTCCTTCTCCACCCGAGCAGCCCGAGATCCACATAGTTGTAAAATTAATTTAGCCTTAGTGCATTAATCAATTGGAGCAGAACTGTGCCGACTTAGTCCATAAATGAGTATGCAAGGTGCAAGTCTAGAGGTTCATTTATATACAGCGAAGCATAACTCACTCGCGGCACGCCAAGTTATTAAGTAGGGGCCCCACACTTACTCCTAAGGGCCTCCTTTCTCCATACCCCCAAAAGCCGAGCGATTACTACAGAGCAGAGGAAGCCAGTTATGAGCACAAATCCCATGGCTGTACTTTGCATTAATTAGCTCGTTCACTATAGCCCTTGAAGACCCTCCAGCCCCTTCACGCTCTTTAGACACATTTACTGTTTAAAAAATTGCTTTGCACAGCGCAGGGGTCCGTTAAGATTTCAGTTCTCGTAAACGATGTAATTGCAACGCTACCAATTATGCAGCGGCTCGAGTAAAACTTGTACGATTCAATTTGTATTTAAGAGAAGGTCCTGGGAAATAAAAAACGTAAACTTCTTTTGAGGTGGCATCTTAATAAAACCCTGCGAGCATGCTGCCCGCAGATGTAAATTCGAGGAACTCTTAAGGAACCGGGGAAGGTAAGGCATATGGTTCCACATCGCCAGAGGCAAAGAGAGGATTCAAAAAGGTAAGCCCCTTTTACGAAGGCACAAAGAGAAGAGCACGTACGAAGGAAGGACAAAAAGGCTTTTCAAGGGTGTTCATTGTCTTGCCCAAAGTGGGGTCATGAGAGGGCCATGTTGAGCATGGTCGCTCTCAGAGGCCTTTCACTCGACATACTACACCAACATCTCTTCATCACAAAGAGCTTCTTCCCTGCCTCCTCTCCTTCTCCTTTACGAACTACTTTTAAAATGTTCAAACGCAATCCTCAAACATTTAAAGGGATAGTTCGCTCAAAAAAGAACAAAACATTTACTCACACTTGTAATTCCAAGTCTTTGTGGTGTCATGTCTTAGTCGTACAACATCATTGTGTGTGGAACAAACTGTAATTTATGTCAATATTCACAAATAATCTTCCCTCCTGTGTAACTCTTTGTTACATGGTCGCTATAAACCTCTTGTTGTAAAGGAAAGAGCAATGCTGAGATTCTTCAACAGTGATCCTTTTATATTATAAAAAACAGCACCATATGGGTTTGGATTAACATAAGGCTGAGCAAATTACAAAACTTCAATTTTTGGGTGAACTCTTCCATTTAAAATCAACCGCTGAGAAGCTTAAGTGAACCATCACAAGCGCATAAAAACCTCATTACATAGCATAAGAACCCTAAACCGAAGCAGGCTAAATTGGCTAAGGTGTAAGAAAAACGAAACCGGAAAGTCTGAACAAACATCTCTTAATTAAGGCGTCGCATGATCTGGAGTCTGCACGGGGCTGGCAGAGCGTTCCATATGGCAGGTTGTTATTTCACCGTGCCCTGCTAATGCAGCAGGATGCGACGGCGGTAACCCGAGCCATCCCCAGAGGCCCCTCCCCTTCTCCAGCACAGTTCTGGAATCAGAGCCAGCGCAGCATCTATCGTCACGGGAACACAGCTAGCACGCTCCCGCCGTGCTCAGCAACGCACAACATCAACCCACCGCCGGTCTGGTGTTAGCCCATGGCGAAGCAAGAATACAAAATGTTAACAGCCGTGCATCTGTTTAACAAGTCATTCCAACTCGGTAGTGCTTTTCATAGAAGGGAGTGTACGGAGGGGGCTGTAAACGTCCCTGAGGAAAGTGGAACGAGAGCTACTAATCATCCTGACATAGGATAACACACCCCATGCTAGCTATATGCCCTCCCGCTAGTTAACTAGCCCAGAAAAATGCTTTTCTTTACCATTCGAGCTGTTGTGAAAGTTAAGGGAAGCTGGCTTGATTGATTTATGATATTAGCATTGTCACCATGCTTTTATACGCAGATGAAATCATATTCACATATGTTGTTTTTAGACGAATCTGGCAACCAACCTGACTGAAAACAATAAATTGAAGCATTTTTTGGCACTCGTATGTTATCCATCAAATATTCTATACAGACTTTATTGACAACTGACGCATTCTGTTTGTGTTGGTTGTGTAGTGGTATGTTTGTGTTCTGCCCATCCGTGCAGCCATGCATGGACAGAGGGAGAGGAGCAGCGAATCAATTCCCTCTGGGTAACATATCCAGCGGAATGACATTACAACATGATTCACATCATTTCATATGCATAATATACACTGAATGGACACCGTATTTATCATGCTGGTCCCAGAACAAGGAATCGTAACACATTAAAAATGACTAATGCAGCCTAACTAGGCAATGCTGGACATCTAGCATGTGAGCTAGTGGGGTAAAAAAAGATTTTAATACATAAAAACACATGCTAAGGGAATTTAATGACCATTTCTGAGTGACAATGTTAACAATCCTTGGTAAGAATGGATTAATGGATACATACAGACAGTATGAACTGACTCATGGGAATGAGTCACAGAAATGATACGAGTATGCATGCGAGTTCATGTGACCCCATCAAATTTGTTTCACATTTTGGGGCTTAGAAAATGATTCATATGCATGATTATGCTGATTAAGCCAGCATGTTTGCTCAGTTAAATAGCTTCTTTTATTAAGGAAAAGATCACGAAACACAATAAACCGGGTCGTGCCTATTACCCCAATTTTGCCGTCCATGCAGATATGCAGTTAAATGAAACCTTTCACAAGGTTAAAAACATCTGCTGAATGTTGGCCACAGACTAAGCTAATTGTCCTTCATAATCCTAATGGTCAGTGGTAATAAATTAATTTACAGCATTTTTCCGTAAGACACAAGAAAAAAAAAAAAGAAATCAAAACAGCATTCTCAAAGGCGCTGAGCAAGCAAACAGAAGCAAATGTAAATTAGCCTTTGACTGCGGAAAGCAGACATCAGCATTCGACTCTACAGAGGGTAAAAGAAAACGTGCATCTTCCGATGTCAGATTATCACGTTGCTCAGCCCTTCTGGACAGATACCCTTAAAACAGTCAACCAAGATTACTGTGCATTTAGGGCAATTATCCCTCTACTGCAAAATGTCAGATAACTGCTTGTCTGAGGACGCTTTCAGCTGAGCGCTATTGCAATGATAATCACCCAGGGTGCGAACTTGTCTCTTTCATTTTAGCACTTTAGTTGTATGGTTACCTTGTTTTTTCTTTTGAAATATAGCTGTGCATAGAATGAAATATAGCGGTGCATAGAATGATAAACTAATGTTAAACAGTTTATAGCCTACTGATTACTGTAAAGATCTTTTAAATATAGTATCCACTTAGTGATATTGGTTCTTGTATATGTCACCTGCATCCAGTGTTGGGTGTAATTAGTTACCAAGTAATTAGTTACTGTAATTGAATTACTTTTCCCTTGAAAAAGTAAAGTAAGGGATTACTCTTATATTTTCTGTAATTTAATTACAGTTACTTCTGATGTAATTGAACTAAATACTGAGTAATATATTTAATAGTGGAAATTACATTCATATTATAAGTCTAATTTTAAAATGTTTTAATGAATCCTTCTCACATTTGTAATACTTTGGTCAGTTAATAAGAATAATTTATGTAGTTATTTATTATTATTTGAATGAATTAAATAAGCCGTTTCAAGTCTATCCTTCAATAAATTCTAATCAAGGTTGATGTAGGATATAGAAAATAATTAGTAATTAAACACTTTTTGGAGAGAGTAATTTGTAAAGTAATCCAACTACACTATTGAAAATGTAATTAGAAACTAGTAATTAATTACTTTTTCAGAGTTACTTACCCAACACTACCTGCATCCACCAGACAAACAGAAAACACACTCTTCCGCAGGCAGGGGATGGATGGGGCTGTCTGTACCGACCGAACACAGAACTTACAGAGTGTGGTTGTAGCTGCTATGAGGCTGCTCAGGTAGCAGCGGCAGTAGAATTTGTCCGGTTAAGAGTTGTTCAACCACTGAAATAATTTTAGAGACAATGGGTCTCATCACTAATAACTGCATAGATTATTTGTATTAATATGCACATTTGAACTTCTCATGAAAACTTTCAGCCTAATTCACAACACGTGCGTACGCACATGAATTTGTTCTTAACCTCGTCCTAATGTTAGTGAATTTGGAGTATTCTAAATGAGTGGCCACATGCACAAGTTTAGTAATTTGCATAAAACACACCCAGACCATCTCCATATTAGGACTTTCTGCGAAACCTTTCCTTTACCGCCTGTCGTCACTTAAGTCAAAGAAACTCCAAGCAACCCCATGTGATGCTGTCTACAGACGTGCTCTCGCAAGTAATTCCAAGTGCGCAGTCCTCAAAATCAGTTCATACACAATAAAACACCTTTTATACAGGCAGTTTACAGTTATCATTAGCCGGCTGCAAAAGAACTGTTTTTAGAGAAACCTTGCGCTACAGTCTAACACAGCTTTTCTTACTCTTTCACTGTATATGATGAAATAATTTTAAAATATAATATACATCTAAGCATAATTATATTATATATACAGTATATATATATATATATTATTCAAAGTATATAACTTTTATCCTAAGATTTAACATACATTTTATCAGACGTATGACTCACTGGAAAAACATATATCAGTTGACCACTTTCTCACGTTACCAAATTATCTCTTGTAGCCTACCATTGAAAAGCATTAAGTGATTTATTTATACATAAGAATTAAATTTGGCTTTGCGAATTAAATCACAACAGGACAAACTGACAAGAGCTCAGCGTCACACTGAAGACTTCCAGGACTGTCGATCAAAATTACATCATTACTATTGCTCACGTTTGCCTCTGTCTGAAAAGCGCAGTGAGCATACAGACCCAACAAAATCCCAACAGAACCTACACTAGTCAGATCATCAAATATCAATATTCCCCTTACACATGTACAAACTGTCATATAATACAAAGAATCGTGCCAGTGTCCGTGTGTACTGAATTCTGAATGTACTGTAAATAATGGATTGCTGTAGTATATTTGTTGATATCTTGACATCAAAGAGAAACTTCGCTAAAATGCTACTCCTACAGAGAGCACTTCTTGTCCAACCACACATGTAGCACATGCATATTTGGTGTTTTGTTTTATACCCTGTCCTGTATCTGAGATAACAGTTAATACATAAATCACTGCAAACTGTCACAGTAAATTAACAAAGAAGCAGCTGATAGTTTCCCCCTCGACTTTCGAAGACACTTTCTGATTGATGCATAGACATCAGTTCAATGTTTGCATTAAAATTATGAATTGAATTTTGATAGCAAGAGTAAGAACCCCGATGTTTAAAAGACTACTCAGAATATTCATACCTAAGAGGAAATATTAAAATCATATTTAGCCATCTATGAATGATAAGTAAGGGGTAATGTACAGGCAATCGATTGTTATCGCAGAAATAAGCCACGACAGTGTGATCAGGACCTGACGCAAAGCGTCTACTTGCCACATGAGAAAGAAATTGGACATGAAATGTGAATTTGAAATATTTTATAAGTTCATTTTGACATTGTAAATACAATGTCATATATGTTATTAAAAGAAAACCTGTCAAAATGATTTGCTGCATCCGGGTTACCGTGTGTTATTAGTTTTGAGCGGTTGTTATCTGGGAATAACGAACCTGCAAATGCCGCGACTGGCCAATCATAATCAAGCATTTCAACGAGCCGTGTCATAATATGGGATTAACATAAAAATGAGGCAAGTTGTTAAACTCTCCGGTTCTTTTTATTAAAAGTGAAAAGAAATTGACCTCTCCCCACACAACGTTGAATTAAAGAAGCAATGTGGAGATTTTAGTGGCATCTAGTGGTTAGGTTGCAAATTGCAACAAACGGCTCACTCCACCCCTTCCTTCTGAAAAAAGACTGAGATGACTAAGATGTCGTCAGATAACGTATTTAGGAAACACGCTCTGTAGAGCAGTTTGTCTGTTTAGGGCCACTGTAGAAACAACATGACGAATTCCATGTAAGGGGACCCGCGGTGTTTGTAGATAGAAATAGCTCATTCTAAGGTAATAAAAACATAACGCTTCATTATGTAACAAAAGTTAAAAAAATGAACAATATTCAGAGATTCTTAATACCTCTGGTTGCCCTTTTCATACACTTCAAGATCAGCATCACCTTACGGCCACGTAACTACAAACAGAGATAGTCATAACTGCTTTCTGTTCATAGTAAAAATGATCATTCCTAACCCGAAAGTAGGCTGAAGACATGTATTAAAGACCCATGGCGGCACTGCACAAAAAGAAAAGGTCAGATGAGGCAGATCATGTGCCCGGGTGAATAGCCATCAAGTAACAGCTAAAATACTGTCTTCAAAACATTTTTCTTCTTTGATAACACCTACAAGGTTTCAAAAAGGCAGTATGTGTCGACTATCAGCACTATGGCTCTGAATCTCCACCTTCACCACCCTATGTGGTGTTACTTAAAGCAATTTTTACATGTAAAAAACATCATCTAATTACTTTTGCTTTTATCGCATCATCGCCCATATTTTGGCACACAAATCATTGGATTATATTTCTGAAAATTTTAGTTAGATAGAATTTTTACTAGGCATATATTGAAACTATGTTGGCATGCTAAAAAAATCTAAGCAATCCCTTCGACCATTCTAGAGTTGTGATATTTTTTTTTGAACACCACCACATTTTCTTCAAATGTAAAATGTAGTTTTTATCTTATCTGTCTGATATAACGATAGCTCAAGTCATTTTTACAGCCCAAACCATAAAACAGCCATTAAGATCTTGCGAGTGTTGTAGGTGCCCTTGGGGGACAACATGTCTTACTGATACAAACTGAAGCAGAACAGAAATACAGCATGTTACTTCAGATCTGGATTCACTAATTCAAGGAATGCCGAAAAGGGCAGTTCCTGCCTACGGATACTGCCGGGATGGATTAGATCAAACACATTACAGCACTACGACGGATGATCCATTTAATAACAACGCTCCTTTCAATTTTCTTTTCATTTGCATTACCAATAAAAATCCACACATTGCTATTGACACATATGAAACATCTAGCATAATACCTAATATACAAGCTTTAATGACCAGTATTCTCTTCATCAACTTAAATGGATTTATTGCTCAGTGAGCCCTGTTTAAGGATTATGCAATAAAATTACATTCGCTTTCAAAGGACAAGTCTGGCACATTTCGCTGTATGTGGGCGGCCTGTCACGCATTTGAGACACACTGAAGCGGACGATTTACATTTATGCATTTGGCAGATGCTTTCAACCAAAGTGACTTACAGTGCATTCAGGGTATACAGTACATGTTTATCAGTATGTATCTAACCCATGACCTTTGTGGAACACGATCCACTATAACAGGAAGTTTTGAGCTGAAAGGCTCTGTCCTATTCCAGAATTTTTTAGTGTTGCTTAAAGGCGGGGTAACCGATTTCCGAATTACGCTTTAGACAACTGAGTCGGGCCGAGTACCAAAACAACCTTGTAGCCAATCAGCAGTAAGGTGCACAGCGCACAGCACGGACATTAGCCGAGCCGAGCGCTGACGAAAGCGACAGATGGGGGTAGGGGTGTGTTTGTTTTGGTGATTTGAACATCAACAACGGCTAAGAGAAATCGGACACCCCGCCTTTAAGGTGTCTCTGCACTTTAAAGTCCCCCTGTGGTCAATAATTGTATCCCTTAAAACTAATCTTTGACCATCAAAATTACATATTTAAACTTTTTTGTGAAAATAATTTTTCCTGTTTTACAATAATATTTACAAATAGTATTTATTGTATATTGTGTAAATTTATGCATATTGTGTAAAGTGTGTATATTGTTGTTTATGTATATTGTACATTTTCCATATCTTGTTGCTTGTACTGCCATGGCACAGAGTCTTGTACCTAAGAATTTCACCATCAGTACACTTGTGTACATGATGTGTGACAATAAAGAGATTTGATTTTGATGCAAATTAACCCCGCCTCCACTCAATCACACTCAGCAGTTCAGACGCTGCTAAAACTGAACGTGAAACTGATAGCAGACACAGCAATGCAGTGATCACTTTAGCCAGAGTCCCTGCGCTATCTTTGCATATTTATGCCTCAGATTATGTCTACACTAGTGCGTTTTCATTTTAAAACAGAGTTTTCCTTTTCAAAACGCTCTTCGTCCACACTAGCGTTTTCAAGCGTTTCCCCAAACGCTGTCCATCCACACTGAAACGTCTGAGAACGCTTACATCCATGTACTGCGCACGAGTAAAACCTAACACACGTCAGCATGTGTCATTTCTGTCAGGCATTTATTTACTTTCTGCCTTAATATGTCGCGGCAATGTGGAGCAAAGATACAGTTTTTTTTTTTTAATAGACGGACAATGAAGTAACTTAGAGATGTTGCTGCGTGACAATAAAGCTGCAAAAGCGAAAGTGAAACTTAACTTGCGCTCCGCTGCCAAACAATAACTGCGAGTAATTAAATATTCCGTCTCCTAAAATGCAATCTAAAGTATGCATGAACTGACAGCTATCAAACAGGAGAGAAGCCGAAACAACTGCGTCAAATGACGAAAAACACGTCATCGTTTTTAAACTCCGTTCTCTTCATCAACACTACAACGCGAAAACGGCGTTTTCAAATGTATCCACTTTCGAGTGCGTTTTCAAATAGCTCCGTTTTCGTTGACAAAAATGCTGTTTCCGTGTGGATGAAAGGCCAAAACGGAGAGAAAAAGAGGCGTTTTCAAATGAAAACGCATTAGTGTGGATAGGGTCTCAAACTGCTGATCCACAGGGGTCAAATGAGTATGACGTCATTAACTGGGGCAGTTTCAAACAGCATTTTTTTGACCGTCTTTGGTGAACTGCAGTTTTATAAAGAAAATAATCAGAAATCATTTAAAATTATAAATTTGCACATGGTTTGTCTTAATGCATATTAAAAACATGTTAAAACACCACATAAACATATGAACAACCTAAAAAACTTGATTTTACCACAGGGGGTCTTTAACCTGATAAAGAAGGAATTCTTTAAACATCAAAATATCACACACTTCACCTTTTAATACCAAATATGCTAATAATAATAAAGGTAGTGGGTTTAATTTCAGTTGGGAGGATCTAATCTGCTTACCCATTAACCTTTAGCAATGTACTTAACCTGAGGTTAACCAAAGGGACCGTCCATGCATTTACCATTCTGTACGTGGCTTTGGACACAAAGCTTCTTCTAAATGCCTAACACGGTGGTCCAGAAATGTAACCACTGACTGTTGTCATGTTTGTTTTGCCGTCTTGGCGTGGACCACAACAGTATCATGGGATAACAGACTGCAGTAGATCTCCACTGACCTGAGTGTGCACTGGAGAAAAACAGAGCAATGAAGTGTGAGGAATCAAAACGGACATGCTTGGTCTAATAACGGCCGACAAACCTTTTTACAAACCTTCCCCGATTCTGTTTTCCTGGAATCCTGTCAAATTCGATATCCTTTTCACGTAGCTAACCAACATTCAATACACAGGCCTGCAGAATGGAAATAAAGACCAACTAATTCACTATGAATTGCTGGTTGTGTTCAGATCAATAAAAGCAGGTATGTTACTGCAGCAGGAATTTTCCTCTCTATTCTGTTAAGCCACCAAAGGTGACTGCCTTTATATCTTATTCAATAATACTATTCTTCTGCACCTTGTGAAACAATTTCACAACTTCATCTTATCATTACACAATCCTTTCAGACAAATCCACAATGTACTGTTTCAACTATAGGCTCAAGTCAGCTAGAAGAATCTGCCTTCAGCAATATTAGCATAAAAAATTCTAAAATATCTAATATCTCTGTTAAACTCACATATACTCACAAATACTGTATATATACTGTAACTCACATGTATATTAGCTATTAGTAGGAGATGCTTTAAGTAATAATTAGACAGCGATAGTGTATTTTATTTAGAATAGACTATATATATGATATATAAAAAAGAACTGAAGATTAATTTCAACCAAAAATAAACTCTAAAAAACAAAGATCATCTAAATAATCGCAACTATATTAAGAATAGAAGCAACCAAGTAATTTATGAGAAAAAAGACGAAAACTGCAAAAAAAACTGTAAGAAACAAGTTTATTAACAGCTATATTACAATGAAAAACTTTCCAAAACTAAAAATGTAAAATCTTTTAAAGCATTCTTTAAAAATAAATACATCCATTCATAAATCCTATGTCTATGCCATTACTTTCTGTAGATAATCTTATTAGATAATCTGTCAGATAATGCAAAAGCTGATTTACATTTACTAGCTAGCAATCGAAATTCAAGTTGAAGTTCAAATACCAAAAATCAATTTAAATCAAATCAAAATAACCATGAAAAGTAAAAAAACAATACGACAATATTAGACAATGTCCATATTGCCAACTATTTGCAGTTGCTCACAAATCATCCCGAATCATCTGGGGTTCGAACCATATTTATAACCCACACAACCCCATACAGCTCAACTATGCACTTTGTCTAATACATTTATAGCCTGTGACCTTCATTCTTTACTAAAAGCATATAACATCAAGACGTACAGGGAAAAGGCTGTTTTGGCATGCGAAATAAATTCAAAGATGTCTTGGTGACTTAAAGGGATACTTTACTAGAAAATAAAAATTGACCCATGTTTTACTCACCCTCAAGGCATCCTAACTGAATATGGTTTTCTTCCTGAAGAATAAAGCAGTCGGAGTTATAATACCACGTATCATTTTACTTCCAAACGGTAGAATGGGAGTGAATGGGTGTCGACTTTTTGAAGCTCCAAAAAGTGCATCCATCAATCAAAGAACAAGCCTCTGGTTCATGCGCATTCAAGAGATGATGGAAGCTAGACATCAATGTTAATAGCGCCGTCAATATGGATATTTCTCTTAAATGCATCAATTCGCTTCAGAAGACCTTTGTTAAGAAGTTCTTTAAACAATGGATGCACTTTTTGGAGCTTCAAAAAGTCAACTACCATCCACTCCCATTCTACCGCTGGGAAGCAAAATGACACATGGTATTATAACTTCGACTGCATTATTCTTCAAGAAGAAAACCATATTCAGTTAGGATGCCTTGAGGGTGAGTAAAACATGGGTAAATTTTGATTCATGGGTGAATTACCATTTTAAATATTATCAATCTTCCTTTCCTAACCAGAAAAGGCAGGACAATATTTTGAGATGCATACTATTTTATTGACAACAAAAATACCCACACAAATGTTTTACTATCCCTGTGGAAACCACATTTATGCCAAGGTCAGATTGTGCCATGTTTGAATTCAGAGATATCGCGCCACTGCTCGTAACACAAAGCGACCTGCCACTCATCAATCAGACCAAACGTGCTGGCTGAGATAAAATGATAAAAGACGGAGAGGTAAAGAAATGAGCAAGATATGAGAGCCAGCTCTTCATAAGCCATATGTGGGTCTCAGTAAAAAGGCTAATGCATTTTGTATATAAGACATATGATGCTGCAGGGCATGTGAATAAAAGGGTTTTCACGTTGTGACTGGGTTCAGTTTTAATCTATTTTTCCATGGCACAAAAGAATGTGGTTTGGCATATGGGGGAAAGTGCTTGCATACAGGATACTAACCTATTCTTTATATTATGCTATTAAAAATTGTGTTTGTTTGTATTTGGTTATTGTCTGAGCCACTTAAATTTCAATCAGGTGTGATAACAGTATTTCAGTATGCACTCACAGAGGCATAACCGTTCACACCCCGGTATATATTTTTAGCAGCTTGAAATAAAAGAATGAATATGAATGAATGCAAATGAATATTAATGAATATTAATAACCCCATTACTAACCCTGTTTTGTGACTGGCATTTTTATTAGTCAATTTTCATGGAAAGTTTCAGGGAAATGGATTTTGACACAAATCTACTGACACTTACCCATTCCGTAATTTTTCTGTTCTCGGTTGCGCCCCGGGTTTGGATGTCAAGTAATGAGTGTCGAAATGAAAGTGGGTCAGGGAGAAGTAATACATCTGATATCGCTCGTATAAAGGGCCAAAAGATCATACAACCATATCAGCAGGTGTGAACCAGATACTTTTGCAGTGAAATTATACCAGAAATATGCACTACAATTTTTTTGAGTGTGTTTAAAGGGATATATCCTCCCACAAAAAACAAAAACAGCGACCTAGAATAAGTTTTACTCTACATTAGAAGGGTAAACTATGTTGATTCACATATGGGTGAATCAAACATGGTTCACTTGGGTTAAGACACACATAAAAACACATCAATTTGTTGCATAGATGTGGGTAAAATCAAATGTATTTGTTTATTTATTTATGGCATATTTCAGTAAATGCCTTATGCTGGTCTAATTAGTTTTGTTTGGTATTACTATTATTTGTTTATTTAATGCTAAAAGCCCTTTCCATTGTTTATGTAATGCTACAAGCCCTTCCCATCCAAACAAACCTTTTCATATGTAATAAATGCATAAACACTGTCACATCGTCTCACCAAATCCTATCATGAGATCATATGGAACATACTGTATAACACAATATAAATACAATACAAAGATTTGTAAAAGCTGCTATCTGTAACTTTTGCCTCTCTATCGCCATCTCTGTTCGAAACATAAAATTGCAGGTAGGGCTGCACGATAATTTATAGCAATACCACTAAATCCTATTGTAATCGAGCTGACTGCGATATGCAATGTGTCGATTTTTTTTTTTTAATGCGTAGCTTTTCCATGAAGTACGTCTCTGGGATCAGTAGGAAATGCTGCTCGATCTAAAAGCAGTGCGAGTTTGAGTCGCTTATAATGTGCATTTGAAAAAGCAACACCCGTCAAACATGATCATTATAAATATACTTTATTATCATGAAAATACCTGATGAGGCTTGAGGAACAGTGATAAAAAGATGTCCATAGGCATTTCCTAAATTCTAGAACGTGTTATGGTCTTCTTCTGCTGTGCATATTTGGAGTTTCCGCACGAGAGCGCCCTCTGGCTTTCGGATGCAGCAGCATTTTCCCGTACTTCACTCAAAAGCTGTGCATAAATCACATGATATTCATCGTCGGTTTATCGTGACAGCCCAAATTGCAGGTTACTTTACGTACAGCACTTACCTTTACGTCTGTTGAAAAACTACTAACATTACCCAAAACAGTTGTGTTAAAAACAACACATTTTGTGTTCAGTTAAGGACAACACACAAATGTGTGGTCCTTAACTGAACACATCTCTGTGGAGAACACATTTTGTATTACTTTTAACACAACTTGTGTCGTCCATTCCATTTACTTCACACAAAATCTACACAATGTGTTAAATAAGCATAACACAAACACATTCTTTTTAAGAGGGTACAAAATCCAACTCAAAGGCTCAGTTTTAACAATTTTATACTTGGGTGAACTGTCCCTTTAAACAACACCATTATAAGCCTACCGTTGTGAACCGTAGTAAGGTGACAGGTTTGAACACTGATTGTTTACTTGCTCGGTGACAGAGTTTTGTTTATCTTTAACCAAAAATGGTTACGGATTGCAGCTTTAAATGTTTCCTCTCATTAGCGACGTTTCTTTAAATTAAAGATGTAATCTGAAATCTGCTGTAGAGAGAAAAACAACCATTCAGAGTAAAATATGTCAACTGATTATCACCTTCCTCTCGAATCTTAAGTAAACGCCGACGGCTCTACGTGAAAGAGGCATGATTTTACACCTCTCCGCACAGGAGCTATCTTTCCTCTGCAGTCGGTGTAAAGACATTAAAACAAAGACCTCAGAATAGAACGCAGCCATATAACAGATACAGCCGTGATGGGATAATCGGTTCCACTTCGGTCTCTAAAGCTCTAGACTATGCTAGAACGATAAAGTGGCATAATGCATTTACTGCATGTCCACATGCTGTGCCGTTTAAAATTGTAAATTCAAGATGTATAGATCAGATGTTACATTTGATGGCAGTACGACTAAGCTGCATTTGTTATGAATATATAGCTGGGCTAAATGAAAAAATGGTAGTTTGATGAAAATGTCATGCTAACGTTCTTCATCGAAATGTCTCTTTCATACACTGTATGAACACAGACGGAGGCAGAGGGCACATGCCTCAAACAGTCAACTTACAAGATCATTTAACAGAACAAGAGGCGAGTTGTGGCATTTTTCCGTGGTGTTTCTGAATGAATCTTAAGTAAATGAATCATTCTTGTTCACTTTAACACGAAAACTTTTGTTTCACGTGTTCAACTTCACTCTTAACGTACACTCACTAACAAAGAAACAAGTCTTCACTTCAGGCACCGCCATCTTTAAAAGTCACTCGCAGGTCACCGCCACACCACTAAAAGATGTAACCTACAGAAAGAGTCACTCAATGAATCAATGAACAATTCCGAATCAATCTACTTGCGAACAGATTTAAATGAACCCAAATCCCCACCACTACAAACAAGATAGCACAAGAAGTAAAAAAAAAACATCCACAAAGGCAAACACACAAGGCAGCTATTATTCACCCACAGCTTTAAAGATCACATATTTCGATCTGGTCAGGTTGATGATTCTTCTCAGACAAAACGCACATTTTTACGTGCACAAAAAATGGTGTGTGTTCCCCTTCAAAGGTCACTCCTCCTCAACGGTGTCTTCATATGAGGATAAAGTCAGAGGATAAACTCTTCTGACAGCCAACAATGCATTATGTATGACTAAGCTTTTCATAGACCTTAGTGTGCCACTGAAACATAATTACATATCTCTAGTCATCTGTGCATGGGCCTGAAGAACGCAGCTTTTACCAGAGATTTGTGATGCTTCGCTAACTTTACCATCGTGGCTTGTTAGCGACACCACTTTCACATCAGTTCATTTTTCTGGCAGGATATGTGAGCTTAATACAGTGCTAAAGTTGACGCTTAGTAATTTGTCTTCCGTGTTATTGATCTAAAGATAGATTCCTCTAACAAGTGCAGTAATTTGAAGAAACGCGAACGGGGGCAAGGCCATATAAAATGAAAGTATCATTAGGACGCAATCATTCATTGAAATTATTTGAATGTAATTGCCACACTATTGCCATAAGAAACATGTAAAACCTAATAAAAGTTATTAAAATTCTTTTGAAAATAAGAAAATGTCTTGAGGTTATAGTGCGTCTGGTCACAGCGATGCAGGTTGGGGTTTGGCAGCATTGTGTCCTGATCCCAAGCCTACTTTTGTCTCCCATCATATTTTCCTTTATCATGTTGCTATAGACCGTTTTGCAAGTAGCACTGATCAAGTAGCACTTCCTGTTTTGTTAATGTCTTGAAAAATAGTCTATAAAATAAATGAGAAAAAGCCCATAACTAAACACAGAATAGTTGCAATTCTAAAGAAAATCTACAGTAATACTTGGGGGGTCTTAGGTGGTTTCCAGGGTTATGCTAATGCTAAGGTGTTCAGAGTGATTGTTAGCACACTGCTATGTCACATGACTGTTTTGGGTGGTTCCAAGGTGACTGCTCATTGTCAAAAATGTCCACCTTAACATTTCTATGACATTTTGGCCTCTAGCTATGGGTTTCTTCTTCAAAGTACAATAATGGGATTTTACCTCTATCACCTCAATCGATAATGGTTATAATGAGGGAATCTGCATGAATCTGTCGAATGTGCATGTTTACAAAGCAGCTGCAAATTATTCTAAAGCATCTTTAATTTAACCAAGCCCAGCTGATACCCCTGAGATTTGGTTAAGACGTAGATTACCAGCAGTTTTACAGCAGTACATATGGGCGGAGCCAACAGAGAATTTCATTGTGGTGGACTGAACTTTTATTCACCTACAGTAAACAACTACAGGATGTTCAGTTCTTCATAAAGAAAATATTCATATCCCCCAAAAAACAATACTGAGTAAGCAAGTACGGGAATATAAGTGGGGTTGATGCAATATAAAAGTTTACGAATTTCAATATCAATTTATGATTGTATCACCCTACCAGTTATGGATTTTTCTTTTTAGGTTGGTTTGGCTGCCATTCCTGATTTGAATTATGAAATCACAACAGAAATGAGAGTTGTCAACTCTCTCTCTCTCTCTCTCTCTCTCTCTCTCTCTCTCTACATCTTGTCACGTTGAGCCACAGTCAATGACAAGCCAAAAAAGCGCTGAGCCACCTTCCAGGCAGGCTTGTGGGCCTGATTAATATTTATAGAAAAACAGCTTAAGGGCAGTACCCTTGAGAGCTATCATTCCACTTTGCTGCCTTACGCTCACAAAATATATTGACAAGTCCCTCTCAGCGCTGGGCCCTGCCCCTTGAAAACCTTTCTGGTCTCGCACGTACCGGCCTTGAACCGGCGCCAGTTCGCTTTCAAACCCAAGAGAAGAGAGCTTCTGCCTTCTGGCTATCCATGTCAGTCCAATTACCAATTCCCTCCACTTTATTCTCTAATAAAGTTTCTTAATTTGAACATGTCTGACACTATTTAATTATTAAAATAAACATTTTCAAGCGTTTGCATGGTACCGTACACAGAAACACAGAAAATGTGTAAGTGTGATGGACTCCATATTGTTTTTTCTTTTGAACTTTTGTTCATGTTTACAGTAAGATTGAGCAGGGCAATTCCAGCGTTATGTGACATTTTTAGTCAAAACTTGAAAAATAATTTCTCAGAGAATGTATAATTACCAATATACTGAACCATCCATTTATATTTTGCTGTCTGTGCACAAGTTATCTGTTTTAAAAGAGAGAAAAATTAACAAATTAATTAATGTGACAAAAAAGGATGCTTGTTTTTGAGGGACTACATACGTTGTAGGATTTCTGTGAATTAAAATGTACAAACCAGAACAAATAACAACTAACACAAGGAAAAGAGCTCGCTTTTCACAGACCATTAAACAGTTTATTTAAGTTATTTTAATTATCATGTGCCCATTTATGAGGAATATGGACCGTTATGGATGTGACAATTCACTGACTTGATAATGGAAAATCATGGTTTAAAAACACAAAAAATTCTTTAAAAACTAATAACCAAATATTGACTTCTGTAAAATATTGACATATCAATATGGTGAAAACCTTTAGTAAAAAAAAAAAAATTCTGCATGGAACTTGAATGACACGTCAGCCTGTTGAGAGGTATGCCGTTGCATTTCTAACAGACCAGACTTTTGATTTTCGCCTGGCAGAAAATGTAATGCGTTTGAAACGTATAATGTTTAAGTTAGTATGCTAGTATGCAATTTTTGCAGTATACAGAATAATCAAATGAGTCATAAGGCGACATGTTTAAAATGACAGTTAATATTGATTCAAGTTTATTATGAACTGAAAATGCAAGGTCAAATTGAGGGCATTGCATTCTGGGATACAGTATTTCACTACCACTAGACTGCACATTTTGGCAAATACAGCAGATCAACCGCTTATTCCATCCAGAAAATCTGCACACTGTGTATCCAAAAAAAATGTGTATGGTAGTATGCCAAACATACCCAGAGAGAGAGAGAGAGAGAGAGAGAGAGAGAGAGAGGGGTTTAAAAGCAAATTAGAGGTGATCAATATTTCTGTCTGACCGGCTCAGGTCTTAGTGAAGTGATCTTAACAAAGTGCTGTGGATATTCTCTCGCCGTGCGTTACGACTGAGACACGATTACAAATAAACAAACAAATTAAGATCTACGAAGCCACTGCCAATCAAATGACATGTCACTGTCTACGCTTTACAGAATGTGCAACTCGACCAAACCAAAGTAAAATATTATCTTTTATAACACACCTTTATTTTTAGCACAGTTATTTATGGATCAAAAAACAGAACAAAAAGGAAATGTGTGAAAAGTGGGTCATGTGCAATAAAACAAAAACGCGTACAGTAGAATTTATCCATGAAACGCGAGGAAACTCAAATCATGAGTAAATTGTAGGGATGTAACGATTCACTCAGCTCACGATGCGATGCGATTCACGATTCTGATCTCACGATGCGATTTATTCACGATTTACTCACGATTTATTTTTAAAAAATGAGTTGAAACAAATTAGAAATGAACAACTTCCCTTGCATTATTTCTTAAATGCTTTACGTTTCTTTGCATAATAAAATAATGTTTTAATTCAAATAACAAAAGTAAACTGCG